>NC_030686.2:380940-606858 GCF_000004195.4 Xenopus tropicalis
GGGGGGGGGTATATAGGGGCTATACACGTAAGGGTACCGTATCACTGGGGGGGGGGGGTATATAGGGGCTATACACGTAAGGGTACCGTATCACTGGGGGGGGGGTATATAGGGGCTATACACGTAAGGGTACCGTATCACTGGGGGGGTATATAGGGGCTATACACGTAAGGGTACCGTATCACTGGGGGGGGGGTATATAGGGGCTATACACGTAAGGGTACCGTATCACTGGGGGGGTATATAGGGGCTATACACGTAAGGGTACCGTATCACTGGGGGGGGGTATATAGGGCTATACACGTAAGGGTACCGTATCACTGGGGGGGGGGGGTATATAGGGGCTATACACGTAAGGGTACCGTATCACTGGGGGGGGGGGTATATAGGGGCTATACACGTAAGGGTACCGTATCACTGGGGGGGGGGTATATAGGGGCTATACACGTAAGGGTACCGTATCACTGGGGGGTTAGGGTATACACGTAAGGGTACCGTATCACTGGGGGGGTATAGGGGCTATACTAGGTACCGTATCACTGGGGGGGGGGTATATAGGGGCTATACACGTAAGGGTACCGTATCACTGGGGGGGTATATAGGGGCTATACACGTAAGGGTACCGTATCACTGGGGGGGGGTATATAGGGGCTATACACGTAAGGGTACCGTATCACTGGGGGGGGTATATAGGGGCTATACACGTAAGGGTACCGTATCACTGGGGGGGTATATAGGGGCTATACACGTAAGGGTACCGTATCACTGGGGGGGCGGTATATAGGGGCTATACACGTAAGGGTACCGTATCACTGGGGGGGCGGGTATATAGGGCTATACACGTAAGGGTACCGTATCACTGGGGGGGGTATTAGGGCTATACACGTAAGGGTACCGTATCACTGGGGGGGGGGGGTATATAGGGGCTTACACGTAAGGGTACCGTATCACTGGGGGGGGGGGTATATAGGGGCTATACACGTAAGGGTACCGTATCACTGGGGGGGGGGGTATATAGGGGCTATACACGTAAGGGTACCGTATCACTGGGGGGGGGGGGTATATAGGGCTATACACGTAAGGGTACCGTATCACTGGGGGGGGGGTATATAGGGGCTATACACGTAAGGGTACCGTATCACTGGGGGGGTATATATGTGCTATACACGTAACGGTACTATATCGGGGGTATGTGTTGGGTAGGGTTTCCCTGCAGGTACACACGACTGTGGGACGCTCTAAGGTCGTGGTGCCATGGCAGAAGCGCAGGACCTCTACACATTCGATGCACCTTCCACTTTCATTAACTTTACTGCCTTCCATGAGGATCACGGCGCTGACTCCTGGTTTGGTGAGATTCCTTGGGATCTAGTATGGGAGGGGCCCTGGGTACCCCTGGAACTATAGCAGGGTGACTGTTACCCCAATGTTTCTATATATCTGTAACCTTGTTATGGGCTAAGGGGGCCCAGCCTGAAGGCCAGTTAGGGGGGGATTTGGGGTGAGTGCTTATTTGTGCCCTGGGTACCCCTGGAACTATAGCAGGGTGACTGTTACCCCAATGTTTCTATATATCTGTAACCTTGTTATGGGCTAAGGGGGCCCAGCCTGAAGGCCAGTTAGGGGGGATTTGGGGTGAGTGCTTATTTGTGCCCTGGGTACCCCTGGAACTATAGTGGGGTGACTGTTACCCCAATGTTTCTATATATCTGTAACCTTGTTATGGGCTAAGGGGGCCCAGCCTGAAGGCCAGTTAGGGGGGATTTGGGGTGAGTGCTTATTTGTGCCCTGGGTACCCCTGGAACTATAGCGGGGTGACTGTTACCCCAATGTTTCTATATATCTGTAACCTTGTTATGGGCTAAGGGGGCCCAGCCTGAAGGCCAGTTAGGGGGGGATTTGGGGTGAGTGCTTATTTGTGCCCTGGGTACCCCTGGAACTATAGCGGGGTGACTGTTACCCCAGTGTTTCTATATATCTGTAACCTTGTTATGGGCTAAGGGGGCCCAGCCTGAAGGCCAGTTAGGGGGGATTTGGGGTGAGTGCTTACATGGCACATATATGATCTGACTCCAGTTTTTTGTTCTGCAGACAAAGTGACCAATGCGGAAAATATTCCCCCAGACCAGAGACAGCTCTCTGAGATTCCTGCTGTGAATGCAGGTAAGTGACCAGTAGTTGGTGGTTCTGCTTGGGGTGTAAGGGACCCCAATGCTGACAGTGCTGATATATCCGTATGTACTATAGAGGCAGCCAGGCGTTTGGCCGGGGGCATTTGGCTGCTTTGGTTAAACAGGTTGGTCTTGTTTCACAGAGCAGAATGGCATGGTGGAGCCAGAAGAGACCTCCCCTTCAAAGGAGACAGTTTCTGAGAGTGCTGCACATTTTAGTGATGGGAAATCCCAGGCAAGGCGGTAAGTTATGGTTTCTGTGCATGAGACCCCCACACTGTATATATAATATAATATAAGGCCACTGGGTGTGGAGCCTCTGCCCCACTTACTCTGGGTTCCTGCACCCCAAACACATCCCCTCTGTACCGACACGCTGAGCCCATTCTGTAACGGGAGGGGAACACACTACTGACTGAGCCCATTCTGTACCGGGAGGGGAACACCCTACCAACGCACTGAGCCCATTCTGTAACAGGAGGGGAACACCTTACCAACGCACTGAGCCCATTCTGTACCGGGAGGGGAATACCCTAAAAACGCACTGAGCCCATTCTGTACCGGGAGGGGAAAATGTTGCCTTAACTAAGCTCAGGGGGAGTTTCTGTAATGGATCCTGAGATCCTGGTGGGTTGAGGATACAGTCCTGGATGCACTTCTGTTGGTTGTGCTACAGGCCCCAATGGCAGGGTGGAGCCTAAGTTGGGGTTAGATGGCTGGAGGGAATGCCACCTAGTCTAAAGGAGAACTAAACCACCAACATAGAATGTTTATATAAGTGACTTGTTTGCTCCCTCAGTCAGGTGGTCTTTTAGGAAGAAATGTTGGGGGAAAGATGGTTCCATCAGCCAATAAAGCTAGTATGTATGCGCCAGGGGGCGGTCCTTCCCTTTAGGGTTATCCAATGGCCGATACTGCTAGCAAAGCACATACTTGGGCCAATTGCTTATTTGGATGAAGCAGTGTCTTGCATGCAGACATGATGAACATTACAGGTCTCCCTAGTTTTCCCTTTAATACAGTAAAATCCCATTGACCGGAATGTTTCTACTTGTCACTGCCATGTCATGTGACTTCTCCGGCCCTTCCCTCCCAACAGGTCATCCAGGCGCATGTCTAGGAAGCACCGGCAGAAGCTCCTCGTGAAAATGAGAGAGACGCGCCTGGAGAAAGAGACTGCGCAGTCAGACTGCCCGCCAACCAAGAAACTAAAGGGGTATGTGTGCCATTCCGTTAATGAGCCCCAGTGACGGCCATATTCCTTCCTGCTGACAGTCTGTAGGACTTGCCGCCTCTCTCTGCTGGGGCCCAGTAACCCTGGCTGCTCAGGAAAGAATATGGTGCGGTGGGGTTTAATGCTTGTGGGTAGCAAAGGCTGATTTCTAGCTGCCGATATCGGTCCTTTAGACTGTGCCCATACACAGGCAGAGTCAAACACTGGGCCTGGCCAATCAACATCTGGCCTGAAATCGGGCAGATCTCGATCGTGCAGGTTTGATTTTTCCATTGGATAGGGGACCGCATCGGCTTGTTTATGCAGCCCCTAAACAGATTGTGCCTGTACCTACCGTTCTAATTCAATCGACAACTAGCCTGATGTTGCCCACCTGTAAATGGGGGATATTGGGGGAAGATCCGTTTGCTTACCGACCTCGTACCCTGTATGTCCACCTTAAGATTCTCCCACCAGGAGGCGCCAGCGTCCCAATTGCAATCTGAACAAATCTACAAAGTGCTTATTTAGAGGCCCATAAGATCATGTCTTTCCCTTTTAAATGGGTTCTATGGGAATAGGCCCTTGGGCTGGTAACCTGAGGGTGCCTGGCACTTATTCCTTATCATTCATTCCCTCCTTCTGTCTCTTGCAGGTCCAGCACTAAAGGCGCACGTACCCCAGTAATCCGGGGCCAGCCCAGAAGCGGCCATGGCAGCAACACCTCTCCCAGACCAAAAGCTCCACTGACCCTGCCCTCGACTCCGACTGTACTGAAGTATGTCTGCTTTCGTTTCATGATCGATTGGGGCCAGAATTCTTGGCATAGCCATACAAACCCCTGATTGGCTAGGGGAATAGATATACATTGGGGGTAATTGCATCTATGTACCAGTTCTGTTTCTGTATGGGCCAAACAATATCCCAGCTGTGCCTTTAGCTCAGCACTGCTCCTGCCTCCATGGTTCCTTCTCTAATTTAACCACAGAGCTGTACAGTGCCAGAGCCTGATCTGTTCCCAGTGTCTGGGAGTTGGTGCTTATTCCCTTAAGTCATACGGTTTTCTTTTCAGGAGGAAGAATGTAATGGTGAAGCCTAAAAGCTCAGAAGAACAAGAGCTTGAGAGAATGCAAGAACTTCAGAAGGAAATGCTGGAGAATCTAAAGAAAAATGAGCATTCAATGAAAGCTGCCATAAGTGGCACAGGTATGTATAACATATGGGTAGGGGGTGCCATAGTGTTTCCCTTAGACAGTACAGTATGGGGGTACAGCTTATTGTGTGCCCAGAACATTCCCCCTCTGTATATTTGTATTTATACATATGGGTAGGTGGTGCCATAGTGTTTCCCTTAGACAGTACAGTATGGGGGTACAGCTTATTGGCTTTGCATCCCCTGTTTCCCAGGACCCTCAGTGAAGAAGAGTGCCGTACCTATTACAAAACCAGTGGATTTTCACTTTAAAACCGATGACCGGCCCAAGCGGGTTGCTGACCAGCCTAAGGGAGAGGAATATAAAGAGGTGGACTTTGCCGCAGCGTTGAGGAAACACCCACCATCCCCGGTGAGTTAGCATTTAGGGGGCGGGGGGGTAGCATTGGGTTTATATCCCAGATGTGGGGGGGCATAATACTAATTCTCTTGGACTGTATCACAGGTTTCCAAAGCGGCGCTCACAGTCCCTAAACCCTTTAACCTCTCCAAGGGCAAGCGCAAGCACGAGGAGGCCTCAGAGTTTGTCTCCACCGCTGAGCAGGTTATATCCTTCTCCAAGAAAACTCCGGCGCGGTACCATCTGCGCAGCCGCCAGAGGGAGCTAGAGGGTACGGGGCACATCAAGGGTGTGGGTATTGTAATTCTCCCTGTATAATGCACCTACTGATTGTTCTTCTTCCCTCATAGGCCCCTCCCCAGTGAAGATGGTCCGCCCTAAACTGACCAACCCAAAGACCCCACTGCTCCAAACCAAACAGCGGCTCCGGCCTGTTATGTGTAAAAGTGCCGCAGAGCTGGAAGCAGAGGAACTGGAGAGGATCCAGCAGTGAGTAGGGATGGGGAGGGTACAGACTGTTGTGGGGGGTAACCCTGTATATGAGAGCCCACCTACTGTATAATGTAGTGCAGCTGAATGCACTGGGGCCGGGACTGACTGCTTCTGCCTGTGTCAGGTACAAGTTTAAGGCTCAGGAACTGGACAGCAGAATCCTAGAAGGGGCTCAAGTTCTCCCTAGGAAGCCCCCCGTTAAGGAACCCACTAAAGCCATTGGCTTTGACTTGGAAATAGAGAAGAGAATCCAGCAGCGGGAGAAGAGAGACGAAGGGGAAGAAGAGGCTTTCACCTTCCATTCTAGACCTTGTCCTTCCAAACTGCTGACAGAGGTGGTGGTGAGTATTTACCCCCAAAATCTGCCCAACTACCCTCCCCTGCCCCTTCTCATGTATCCCCTTATTGTTTTCCAGGGCGTCCCCCTTAAGAAGCTGCTCCCAGTGACGGTGCCTCATTCGCCTTCTTTTGCTCTTAAGAACAGAGTGCGCCTCCCAGCGCGGGAAGAGAAGGTGAGGAGTGGGGACACTGGGCCCCCATTGGCCACTATTAGGGGAGCCTACAGCTCTGGACTGGGGGTGCGATCGCTGGGAGTGGCGCGGGAGACAGAAAGCCTGGTGCCTGTACTTACTTTGTGCATTTCTGTTCCTGGCAGGAAGAGGAGGTGCCGGCTATTAAAGCCACTGCAATGCCCCACTACGGCGTGCCTTTCAGGCCAAAACTGGTACAACAGAGACAAGTTGAAGTCTGTCCTTTTTCATTCTCTGATCAGGACCGAGAGAGACTTCTGCGGAAAGAGAAACGGATGGAGGAACTCCGCAAAGAGGAGGTGAGTGGGGTATAAGGGTGGGGTCTACTGAGCTCAGGGCAGCAATGGGCATTGGTACAGGCTGAATGGGGTGGGTGCTGGGCAGCAATGGGGGCATGGGTACAGGATGAATGGGGTGGGTGCTGGGCACAGGGCAGCAATGGGGGCATGGGTACAGGCTGAATGGGGTGGGTGCTGGGCAGCAATGGGGGCATGGGTACAGGCTGAATGGGGTGGGTGCTGGGCAGCAATGGGGGCATGGGTACAGGCTGAATGGGGTGGGTGCTGGGCAGCAATGGGGGCATGGGTACAGGCTGAATGGAGTTGGGTGCTGGGCAGCAATGGGGGCATGGGTACAGGCTGAATGGAGTTGGGTGCTGGGCAGCAATGGGGGCATGGGTACAGGCTGAATGGAGTTGGGTGCTGGGCAGCAATGGGGGCATGGGTACAGGCTGAATGGAGTTGGGTGCTGGGCAGCAATGGGGGCATGGGTACAGGCTGAATGGAGTTGGGTGCTGGGCAGCAATGGGGCATGGGTACAGGCTGAATGGAGTTGGGTGCTGGGCAGCAATGGGGGCATGGGTACGGCTGAATGGAGTTGGGTGCTGGGCAGCAATGGGGGCATGGGTACAGCTGAATGGGGTGGGTGCTGGGCAGCAATGGGGGCATGGGTACAGCTGAATGGGGTGGGTGCTGGGCAGCAATGGGGGCATGGGTACAGCTGAATGGGGTGGGGTGCTGGGCAGCAATGGGGGCATGGGTACAGCTGAATGGGGTGGGTGCTGGGCAGCAAATGGGGGCATGGGTACATGGGTACAGCTGAATGGGGTGGGTGCTGGGCAGCAATGGGGGCATGGGTACAGGCTGAATGGGGTGGGTGCTGGGCAGCAATGGGGGCATGGGTACAGGCTGAATGGGGTGGGTGCTGGGCAGCAATGGGGGCATGGGTACATGGGTACAGCTGAATGGGGTGGGTGCTGGGCAGCAATGGGGGCATGGGTACATGGGTACAGCTGAATGGGGTCGGTGCTGGGCAGCAATGGGGGCATGGGTACATGGGTACAGGCTGAATGGGGTGGGTGCTGGGCAGCAATGGGGGCATGGGTACATGGGTACAGGCTGAATGGGGTGGGTGCTGGGCAGCAATGGGGGCATGGGTACAGGCTGAATGGGGTGGGTGCTGGGCAGCAATGGGGGCATGGGTACATGGGTACAGGCTGAATGGGGTGGGTGCTGTTCACAGGGCAGGAATGGGCATCGCCCAGCCTGGGTACTTGTATTTGCAAAGCTCAACTCTGGATCTTTCCCTTGAGGTCCACAAGTTCAAGGCTCAGCCGCTGCCCGAGTTTGGGCATGTCTCTCTGCCTGAAAAGAGGGTGAAGATGCCAACCCAGCAGGAGCCGTTTGTGCTGGAGATTGACAAACGGGGGGCCCCCAGGTTGCAGCGCTGGCAGCAGCAGGTGAGTACAATTACCCTACATTCACTTGGGTAGGACTTGGGGTGCCATCGCCCTCCTGACTCTTTCCATTGGTCAGGTCAAAGAAGAACAAAAGCAGCAGAAAGAAATGGCCGTGTTCAAGGCAAGGCCCAACACTGTGGTCCACCAAGAACCCTTCCTTCCCAAGAAGGAATCCCGTTGCCTCACAGGTATGGGGGTCTGTGCCTGGGGGAGGGGGTGGGGGAATTCACTGACTGGTTATGATCAGGCTTGATATTCTTGGTCTGGCCCCTGGCTTCTCCAGGCAGCAGTACTGTAAAAGAGTATAGCTTCTTAATGGGCAGTATGTCCCCCTCTGCAATGAATAGGGCTCCATTAGCGGAGCAGTGTCCTCTGTGCTGTGCCATGTGGCTAAATAGCCATTACTCCTCCTGTAATTTATTGGCAGCAGCCTGGCACTGAGATCGGTATGGGGGTTACGGCTGTGCCCAATGAGTTCTTGCCCATACTCCGGCTGCCAGGGTCCCTTGTTGCTAAACTCAGCGAGCCTTTCTGGTTCCATAGCTACGGAAGGCTTTGAACTGGCCACAGAGAAACGGGCCAAGGAGCGCCAGGAGTTTGAGAAGAGTTTGGCAGAGATGGAGGCTCAAAAGAGCCTTTTGGAAGAGGAAACCCGGCAGCGACAGGAGGAAGAGGAGAGGGAGGAGATCAGTCATCTGAGGAAAGAGCTGGTGAGTGGCTGTACATGCCCCATGGAGGGGTAACTAGGGGTGGGGGTGCCAGCCAATGACCTCGGTAAGACTGCGCCATGGGAGTTGTGATTGTCCCACCAGCAGCTCACCTTGTGCTCATTGGTATCTGAATCCCACCCATAAGGTATAAATGGCACTCACTGGTGCCCGGGGGGGGATATGTATGGCATGAACTGTACTTACTGGGGGCAGGGGGCTCATGATTCTCCTGTGTTGCAGGTACACAAAGCGCAGCCAATCAGGAAGTACAAAGCTGTGGATGTGAAAGCCAGTGACACCCCCCTTACCATCCCTGAGTCCCCCAACTTCTCAGACAGGTTCAAATGCTGATGCCCCTGCCAATCTGTTTTTCGGGGGTTGCTGCCTGTTCATGCCCTGGATCATACAGTCTGTTGCACAAACCCATATCCTGTGCATAATGGCATGGACGCAGGGGCGTGTCTCTGGGCAATGGGGGCGGGGTTTGTAAATTCTAAATCTTGGATGGCTATTATATTAGATGGAGGCGTCTGTTTTTAGGTCTCCCTGTGTAAATATGTATGCTTTTATTCCTTGTAATAAACTTTGTAAAATGTGTCATTTGTCTAATTGATTCTGGCTCCTCCCATCAGCCAATGGGGCATGTAGCCAGGGGGCTTGTGGGTCCCACTGCAGCAGGAAACTCTGCCATTTGCACCACTGGGGTCTTGGGCCGATGGGCGGAGTTCCAGTAAGGCGGGGCAGCGTGGGGTTCTACCTTGGCTCTATTTGCACAATGGTCATCTAACGGCCAATGGGATTAGTGCTATGTGCCTGGTAGCGCTAATTATTGCCCAGTGGAACATTGCAATGCCCTGAAAGTGTATAAAAGTAATTACAATATAATGTACTGTTGCCCTGCATTGCTACAACTGGGGTGTTTGCTACAGGAACCCTACTATAGTTTATATAAATACCCCGCTGTGTAGCCCCGGGGGCAGCCATTCCTGCACTGGTACAGCTGGGGTGTTTGCTACAGAAACCCTACTATAGTTTATATAAATACCCCGCTGTGTAGCCCCGGGGGCAGCCGTTCCTGCACTGGTACAGCTGGGGTGTTTGCTACAGAAACCCTACTATAGTTTATATAAATACCCCGCTGTGTAGCCCCGGGGGCAGCCATTCCTGCACTGGTACAGCTGGGGTGTTTGCTACAGAAACCCTACTATAGTTTATATAAATACCCCGCTGTGTAGCCCCGGGGGCAGCCGTTCAAGCTGGAAAAACGGCCCAGCCGATAAACCCCCCCGATTATATGGGGCTTATTTACTAGTTATCGGCTGTGTAACCTCTGCCTTTTTTCCAGCTTGAACGGCTGCCCCCGGGGCTACACAGCAGGGTATTTATATAAACTATAGTAGGGTTTCTGTAGCAAACACACCAGCTGTACCGGTGCAGGAATGGCTGCCCCCGGGGCTACACAGCGGGGTATTTATAGAAACTATAGTAGGGTTTCTGTAGCAAACACCCCAGCTGTACCAGTACAGGAATGGCTGCCCCCCGGGGCTACACAGCGGGGTATTTATATAAACTATAGTAGGGTTTCTGTAGCAAACACCCCAGCTGTACCAGTGCAGGAACGGCTGCCCCCGGGGCTACACAGCGGGGTATTTATATAAACTATAGTAGGGTTTCTGTAGCAAACACCCCAGCTGTACCAGTACAGGAATGGCTGCCCCCCGGGGCTACACAGCGGGGTATTTATATAAACTATAGTAGGGTTTCTGTAGCAAACACACCAGCTGTACCAGTGCAGGAATGGCTGCCCCCGGGGCTACACAGCGGGGTATTTATATAAACTATAGTAGGGTTTATGTAGCAAACACCCCAGCTGTACCGGTGCAGGAACGGCCGCCCCCGGGGCTACACAGCAGCTTATTCATATAGTCGCTTTTCTGTGGCAGAAACACCATTATTTTTTGCAGAGCAACAGCACATTATATTTTAATTACTTTAAAACACTTTAATTTTTTGATGTTACTGTTCCTTTAAAGGAGCCGCTCTTTGCCAACTGCCCATTGGAAATAGGGGCCCCAAGGGGCAGTTCTTAAGATGAAATATCCCCTTACTACAGGGGTAGGGAACCTATGGCTCGGGAGGCAGATGTGGCTCTTTTGATGGCTGCATCTGGCTCACTGCCAAATCTTTAATAAAAAAAAATAACTGGGGGCGTGGCCTGCGCTTGGCGGATAGAAGACATATCTATTTACGCCTTAGAACACGCCTTCTATCCGCCGAGCGCAGGCCACACCCTCCTCGGCATCCTTGGGACGCCCCCTCCCTTGCCTCACAGCATCTGCGGCCAATCATATTGTAGGGCTCTGACGGAATTACTTTTTAAAATATGTGGTGTTTATGGCTCTCAGCCAAAAAGGTTCCCGACCCCTGCCTTACTGCCAGAGCCCCCGATCATGTCATTGCTGGAGTATATATCTTTTTGTTTGTTTTTTTTTTTTGTCACCCCATGAGTTTCCTATTGGATGACAGTCGGGGGATTGGGCCCCTCCATAAACTCAGTCTTGTTGGGCCAGAACCAAGATGTTGCTCGGTTACTGGTGTGTTTGGGCATTTCTGCTTTGGCATAAGGCAACATGACCTGTATTCAAACTGCCCCATGGCCCCAGGTATGTGATAAATGCCCCCCCCCCCCCCCCCCAGTATGAGACACCCCCATACCCTGCACCCAAATAGAACAATCAGTTCACAGAACGTTGCACCATTTCTCTGTAGCGGAGCAGCCTATGGCTTTCTTTATATCTGTTCCCCTCTCCAATCAACTTTATTTAAACTTTATTTTTACATTTTCCATTAGTACAGTAACTGTTACTCCATAAATACTGGTCACATGGTATGTTGGGGTAACCGGAAAGGAAAACCAGTAGCACAAAATGGCGCTCTAGCCCCATTGTACTCTGCCACTTTGGGTGCTTACATATTGCTGAAGGAGGAGATATTAAAGGTTGCACCTCTTGCCATTGAGTGACCCCATATTGTACCCTACGATAGCCCAAGGTGGGGGGGCCCTACCCATAGACTTGTGCCCAAGAGAGATGCCCTCTGTTTATTACCCAGGTGCCCCATATATTGAGAGAGAATACTATCTTGTTGGTATTTGACGACTTCATTGCTGATCAACATTTTAATTAAAGTAGTTGTTCCTCAGAGCCCCATAACCCGCCGGCACAGCTCTTGCTGTAAATAGGGGCCGGAATTGATGCCCCCCCCACAGAATGAATGACCCCGCTAACTGAACCCCATACTGTTATTATGAACAATAATCACTATAACGGAATCAATGAATGGTTGAACTACACTGAATCCGCAGCAACAGGTCATGGCTGTTGGCTCTGTTGGTTTTTATAAGCAGTAAATGATGTGCCAGAAATCTCTATTTCCCACCCAAAACAGTGATCCGGTTAGTGATGTCGGCCTGCTGGGGTGTCTGATTCCCAGGGAAGCCTTTGCCCACTGCCAGGTTCCACTCCCAAAATCTCTGGCTGTACGAGAGGGTTTTCTGTTTTCCTTCCACAAAGGGGTTTAACAAGGAAATTAGGGGGGGATATGAGGAAAGGGGGTGAGCAGGAGTGGCTAACCCAGAGCAGTGGGGATTAAAGGAGAAGGAAAGGTACAAACTCAGTAGCTTTATCAGAAAGGTCTGTGTAAATACAGCCATAAGCACTCACAGCTGAGTCCTCTATCAAAAGAAACAGGATTTGTTGTCGGTTTCCCTATGCCAGAGACACACAGCTCTCTCTCCTCCCACAAGAACTCTTGTACTCCTGTGATGGCTCCCTGATAGGATCTTGGCCAAGCTCTTTCAACTTCATATTGGCTTCCCGAGATCTTGGTTTCTCTGAGGATACGGATTTGCACTTTGGAATTGAGTTCAGTTCCAACTTTATATCCTTCTGACAGAATTTTTAAGTGTTTTGAGCCCCTAAATCTTTCAGTCTTCCACCAACTGTGGACAAAGGGATTTCTTTTCAGACTTGAAGCCACTTTTCCCTTGATTCTGGCCCTTGGGTCTCCAAGCTTGTCTAGCAGATGATTTTCTAGGCTTATATTGTTTGGCCTCTTGAAAGGAAAGTCTCCTGAAAGGTTGGCGCTCCTTTTTATCTTGGGGCAGAAAAGCCGACTTGCCTGCCAACTTCTTGGATATGATTTGATCCAACTGTTCTCCAAATAACAAAGATCCTTTAAAAGGATGTGAACAGAGATTGTTTGGACTGCGAGTCAGTGTGCCAGTGTCTGAGCCCGAGTGCCCTGTGTGTGCCAGTGCCTGAGCCAGAGTGCCCTGTGTGTGCCCCTGCCAGGCCCATGGATTTAGCTGCTTCCATCCATGGAAGCCTCTGTAGAAAATGTGTTGCCAGTCTTGATATCCTGAATCCTATCCAGAAGTTTCTCTCTATCTACACCAGGCTGAATCCATTCCCGAGGTCACTGATCCAGATATTATTGGCCCTGGCTAAAGTGATGGCAACTGATGTTTTACACGCCACCAGCCAAATAAAGCTTCTTAGGAATCACATCTTGCCTTCTTTCCATGGCATCTCTCAGACTCCTTCACCCAGAGGTAAGTAGTACATCTGGCTTCTCTCAGAGAGACTCCTTCATCCACAGGTAAGTAGTAAGTCTGGCTTCTCTCAGAGAGACTCCTTCACCCACAGGTAGAGTAGTACGTCTGGCTTCTCTCAGAGAGACTCCTTCACCCATAGGTAAGTAGTACGTCTGGCTTCTCTCAGAGACTCCTTCACCCTCAGGTAGAGTAGTACGTCTGGCTTTTCTCAGAGAGACTCCTTCACCCACAGGTAAGTAGTACATCTGGCTTCTCTCAGAGAGACTCCTTCATCCACAGGTAAGTAGTACGTCTGGCTTCTCTCAGAGAGACTCCTTCACCCACAGGTAAGTAGTACATCTGGCTTCTCTCAGAGAGACTCCTTCATCCACAGGTAAGTAGTACGTCTGGCTTCTCTCAGAGAGACTCCTTCACCCACAGGTAAGTAGTACATCTGGCTTCTCTCAGAGAGACTCCTTCATCCACAGGTAAGTAGTACGTCTGGCTTCTCTCAGAGAGACTCCTTCACCCACAGGTAGAGTAGTACGTCTGGCATCTCTGAGAGACTCCTTCACCCACAGGTAAGTAGTACGTCTGGCTACTCGGGTAACAGCTGCCTCAACTTTTTGGACAACATCCCAGAATGTAGAATATTCTTCACTGAAAGGATCCATTTTTTTAATTATCTTGGAAATCCCAGTGTGTGACCTGCTAATGTGGAAACTTCCATCAGAGGTTCAATATACTCCAAGTTGAAAGACGCAGAACCTTCCTGGTGTTCTCCTTCTCCAGAGAGAAGCCTATTACCCCTACTGCAGAGGTAGATGGAGCACTGAGCTGTTGCGCTTTACTCCATCTGTGACTTTGTCAACCATTTAATTCATAGAACATTTAAAGGTGGGCAGCAGCCATTCCATCATATTGGACAGTTGTTCAGACGAGGATTCTCCTGCTTCTTGGAGACATTTGGTACAAAGCTGCTCCTCAACAACCAACACAATCTCTTCTTGGTGTTTTTCTTCTCTGTGATTCTTCTCTAGAAGACTCCTGAAGAGGAGCAAACCACTCACCATAATCTGAAGTTCTTCTGCTGTTCTCCTTTCAATCAGATATGATACCACATTCTCACCACTTACCCCCTGGGGCCAGAAACGGATCATCTGGAACTCATCCCAGACCTTGTGTATAAGAGAGAAACCAAAACACATCAGGTTCAATAAATTATCTGTGGCTCCAAGTGAATCAGACATTCCCTTACACCAGTGTCCAACGTCTGTGGCACCGAGAGCCAGAATTTTTCTGGAGGGCTGATAATGGAAGCCAGTTTTGACCACTCCCCTTTTTTAAACTGCACCTACTTGAAACCACACCCGTGTTATCACAAGAGCTTTTAAGACCATCCATACCCACATTAATGGTGGTAGGGCAGCAAAAACCCAAATGGTTGGTGCTCACTGTAGGGATATCCCCCTTCATTCATATGTGAAAAAATTATATTATGCCATATTAAGGTGCACCCTTAAATCCATATGGCTCCTCCTCCCCCTGGATAGCACAGCAAGCCCCAGCATATAATTACACACCTTAGGGGACTATATAATGACTATTTCCAAATGCTAACAAGCTCCCAGAAGAAACCCCTGCCAGTACTGCCTGTGTGCCATACTCTGCCTGCCCTATGCTGCCTGTGTGTGCCATACTCTGCCTGCCCTATGCTGTCTGTGTGTGTGCCATACTCTGCCTGCCCTATGCTGTCTGTGTGTGTGCCATACTCTGCCTGCCCTATGCTGTCTGTGTGTGTGCCATACTCTGCCTGCCTTGCCTGTGTGCCATACTCTGCCTGCCCTATGCTGCCTGTGTGTGCCATACTCTGCTTGCCCTATGCTGCCTGTGTGTGCCATGCTCTGCCTGCCCTATGCTGCCTGTGTGTGCCATGCTCTGCCTGCCCTATGCTGCCTGTGTGTGCCATGCTCTGCCTGCCCTATACTGCCTGTGTGTGCCATACTCTGCCTGCCCTATGCTGCCTGTGTGTGCCATGCTCTGCCTGCCCTATGCTGCCTGTGTGTGCCATACTCTGCCTGCCCTATGCTGCCTGTGTGTGCCATGCTCTGCCTGCCCTATGCTGCCTGTGTGTGCCATACTCTGCAGTGGCTTGCAAAACTATTCGGCCCCCTTGAACTTTTCCACATTTTGTCACATTACAGCCACAAACATGAATCAATTTTATTGGAATTCCACGTGAAAGACCAATACAAAGTGGGGTACACGTGAGAAGTGGAAGGAAAATCATACATGATTCCAAACATTTTTTACAAATAAATAACTGCAAAGTGGGGTGTGCGTAATTATTCAGCCCCCTGAGTCAATACTTTGTAGAACCCCCTTTTGCTGCAATTCCAGCTGCCAGGCTTTAGGGTATGTCTCTACCCGCTTTGCCCATCTACAGACTGAAATCCTTGCCCATTCTTCTTTGCAAAACAGCTCCAGCTCCAGTCAGATTAGATGGTCAGCCTTTGGGAACAGCAGTTTCAGATCTTGCCGCAGATTCCCCATTGGATGTAGATCTGGGCTGTGATTGGGCCAGTCTAACACATGGATATGTTTGGGTTTAACCCATTGTTGCGCTGGCTTTATGTTTAGGGTCGTTGCCCTGCTGGAAGGGAACCTCCGCCCCAGTCTCAAGCCTTTTGCAGACTCCAAGAGGTTTTCTTCCAAGATTGCCCTGTATTTGGCTCCATCCATCTTCCCATCAACTCTGAGCAGCTTCCCTGTCCCTGCTGAAGAGAAGCCCCCCCAGAGCATGATGCTGCCCCCCCATATGTGACAGTGGGGATGGTGGGGTCAGAGTGATGTGCAGGGTTAGTTTTCCGCCACACATAGCGTTTTGCATTTTGGCCAAAAAGTTCCATTTTGGTCTCATCTGACCAGAGCCCCTTCTCCCACATGTTTGCGGTGTCCCCCACATGGCTTGTGGCAAACTGCAAACGGGACTTCTTATGGTTTTCTGTTACCAATGGCTTTCTTCTTGCCCCTCTCCCATAAAGGCCAACTTTGTGCAGTGCAGGACTAATAGTTGCCTATGGACAGATTCCCCCCCCTGAGCTGTAGATCTCTGCAGCCCCCCCAGAGTCACCATGGGCCCCTTGGCTGCATTTCTGATCAGCGCTTGTTGGGCCTGTGAGTTTAGGGGGGGCCGTGCCTGGGTAGGGTTACAGTTGTGCCATACTCCTGCCATTTCTGAATGATCGGTGGAACAGGGCTCCGTGGGAGGTTCAAGGCTTTGGGAATCTGTTTGTAGCCTAAGCCTGCTTTATATTTCTCAATAACTTTATCCCTGACCTGTCTGGTGTGTTCTTTGGGCTTCATGGTGTTGTTGCTCCCAATATTCCCTTAGCAACCTCTGAGGCCGTCACAGAGCAGCTGTATTTGTACTGACATTAGATTACACACAGGGGCACTCTATTTAGTCATTAGCACTCATCAGGCAATGTCTATGGGCAACTGACTGCACTCAGACCCAAGGGGGCTGAATAATTACGCACACCCCACTTTGCACTTATTTATTTGTAAAAAATGTTTGGAATCATGTCTGATTTTCCTTCCACTTCTCACGTGTACCCCACTTTGTATTGGGCTTTCCCGTGGAATTCCAATAAAATGGATTCATGTTTGTGGCTGTAATGTGACAAAATGTGGGAAAGTTAAAGGGGGCCGAATACTTTTGCAAGCCACTGTATGTGGTCACAGAACCCCTCAGTGACTGCATATATCCTTATCATTTACAGTAGGGGGTACAGTATCCCTTATAATACATGAGTGATACTCAGAGTTCCCTGTATAACTCAGCCTGCAGCCTTGTGCCTTTATATGGGGGGCACAGAACCCCTCAGTGACTGCTAATATCCTTATCATTTACAGTAGGGGGTACATTATCCCTTATAATACATGAGTGATACTCAGAGTTCCCTGTATAACTCAGCCTGCAGCCTTGTGCCTTTATATGGGCACAGAACCCCTCAGTGACTGCTAATATCCTTATCATTTACAGTAGGGGGTACATTATCCCTTATAATACATGAGTGATACTCAGAGTTCCCTGTATAACTCAGCCTGCAGCCTTGTGCCTTTATATGGGGGGCACAGAACCCCTCAGTGACTGCAAATATCCTTATCATTTACAGTAGGGGGTACATTATCCCTTATAATACATGAGTGATACTCAGAGTTCCCTGTATAACTCAGCCTGCAGCCTTGTGCCTTTATATGGGGGGCACAGAACCCCTCAGTGACTGCTAATATCCTTATCATTTACAGTAGGGGGTACAGTATCCCTTATAATACATGAGTGATACTCAGAGTTCCCTGTATAACTCAGCCTGCAGCCTTGTGCCTTTATATGGGGGGCACAGAACCCCTCAGTAACTGCTAATATCCTTATCATTTACAGTAGGGGGTACATTATCCCTTGTAATACCTGAGTGACAGGCCTAAGCCCAGGGCACATTATGATACAGCATTCAGGGCAGGTGGGTTTGGGGGTGTCAGGCCTTATTGTACCCCAGTTGCTCAGTTTGGGGAAATGCCAGTGCTTAGTAAGTTTCAGTGTTGGCTGGGATATATACAGTAGATGGGATGTTGGCACTGGGCACAGTGGGTTGGTGCCAGCTTGGGGCAATAGACTCAAAAATGAGACATGATGGTTTCAGCTGTAGGTACAAGATGTGCCAATTGCCCTGGCATTATTGCCCTCCTCCCCATATGAATGTGCCAGTCCTAATGCTACCCTGATTCTAGGGGTGCCACTGCCCTTATTCTAGGGGTGCTGCCGCCCTTGCCCCAGGTTGCAGAGCCATGGGCTGGTGAGAGATGCCTCAGGCCCACAAGCTGGCACTGCCCCTCCCAGGGTGGGCATGGGAGATACTAATGATGCGGAGCAGCTGCCTCTGTACATCCCACTAATCCCAGTGCCCAGGTCCCTTCCAGGGTAAACAGAACTGCCTGTCCCAGTCCGTCACACTCTGCACCCTGGGCAGGGAGGCTCTTGGGCTGAGCCCCAGTGAAATGGATCTGTGCGGGCAGCACCCTGGGTGGGACACTGGGGCTCCCAGGAAGATGGATTGGTCACATGGGCAGCGCTTTCAGCAGGAAGAATGGCAAGTTCCTTTGCCCAGGATCTGCTTGTAACAGGTGCAGCCCAGTAGGTTCCTGGGTAAGGGATACAGTGCCCACTCGAGCAAGTGCCCGTCCTGCCCACTGGCACTGCCACCACTGCACCGAGCAAGCTCCCGTCCTGCCCACTGGCACTGCCACCACTGCACCGAGCAAGCTCCCGTCCTGCCCACTGGCACTGCCACCACTGCACCGAGCAGGCTCCCGTCCTGCCCACTGGCACTGCCACCACTGCACCGAGCAGGCTCCCGTCCTGCCCACTGGCACTGCCACCACTGCACCGAGCAAGCTCCCGTCCTGCCCACTGGCACTGCCACCACTGCACTGAGCAAGCTCCCGTCCTGCCCACTGGCACTGCCACCACTGCACCGAGCAGGCTCCCGTCCTGCCCACTGGCACTGCCACCACTGCACCGAGCAAGCTCCCATCCTGCCCACTGGCACTGCCACCACTGCACCGAGCAAGCTCCCGTCCTGCCCACTGGCACTGCCACCACTGCACCGAGCAAGCTCCCATCCTGCCCACTGGCACTGCCACCACTGCTCCGAGCAAGCTCCCGTCCTGCCCACTGGCACTGCCACCACTGCACCGAGCAAGCGCCCATCCTGCCCACTGCCACCACTGCGCAGAGCAAGCTCCTGTCCTGCCCACTGGCACTGCCACCACTGCACCAAGCAAGCTCTCGTCCTGCCCACTGGCACTGCCACCACTGCACCGAGCATCGTATCGATACCCAAGGCTTTCTATTCCCAAGGAGGGAAACTGAGCAACTTCTGTCCTTCCTGGGCACCGACTCACTGGGCAAGGTAGGTGTCTGTCCGGAACCTGCTCTGGAACCCACTATTCAGGGCAATGCCTATTTCATCCACTCTCTACCTACCTACCTGCCCAGCTCAGCCATAACCCCTACTCACTCCTTCCCTGCCCAGCTCAGCCATAACCCCTACTCACTCCTTCCCTGCCCAGCTCAGCCCTAACCCCTACTCACTCCTTCCCTGCCCAGCTCAGCCCTAACCCCTACTCACTCCTTCCCTGCCCAGCTCAGCCCTAACCCCTACTCATTCCTTCCCTGCCCAGCTCAGCCCTAACCCCTACTCATTCCTTCCCTGCCCAGCTCAGCCCTAACCCCTACTCACTCCTTCCCTGCCCAGCTCAGCCATAACTCCTACTCACTCCTTCCCTGCCCAGCTCAGCCATAACTACTACTCACTCCTTCCCTGCCCAGCTCAGCCATAACCCCTACTCACTCCTTCCCTGCCCAGCTCAGCAATAACCCCTACTCACTCCTTCCCTGCCCAGCTCAGCCATAACCCCTACTCACTCCTTCCCTGCCCAGCTCAGCCATAACCCCTACTCACTCCTTCCCTGCCCAGCTCAGCCATAACTACTACTCACTCCTTCCCTGCCCAGCTCAGCCATAACCCCTACTCACTCCTACCCTGCCCAGCTCAGCCATAACTCCTACTCACTCCTTCCCTGCCCAGCTCAGCCATAACTACTACTCACTCCTTCCCTGCCCAGCTCAGCCATAACCCCTACTCACTCCTACCCTGCCCAGCTCAGCCATAACTCCTACTCACTCCTTCCCTGCCCAGCTCAGCCATAACTACTACTCACTCCTTCCCTGCCCAGCTCAGCCATAACTACTACTCACTCCTTCCCTGCCCAGCTCAGCCATAACCCCTACTCACTCCTTCCCTGCCCAGCTCAGCCATAACCCCTACTCACTCCTTCCCTGCCCAGCTCAGCCCTAACCCCTACTCACTCCTTCCCTGCCCAGCTCAGCCATAACCCCTACTTACTCCTTCCCTGCCCAGCTCAGCCATAACCCCTACTCACTCCTTCCCTGCCCAGCTCAGCCATAACCCCTACTCACTCCTGCCCAGCTCAGACATAACTCCTAACTCCTACTCACTCCTTCCCTGCCCAGCTCAGCCATAACCCCTACTCACTCCTTCCCTGCCCAGCTCAGCCATAACTACTACTCACTCCTTCCCTGCCCAGCTCAGCCATAACCCCTACTCACTCCTTCCCTGCCCAGCTCAGCCATAACCCCTACTCACTCCTTCCCTGCCCAGCTCAGCCCTAACCCCTACTCACTCCTTCCCTGCCCAGCTCAGCCATAACCCCTACTCACTCCTTCCCTGCCCAGCTCAGCCATAACCCCTACTCACTCCTTCCCTGCCCAGCTCAGCCCTAACCCCTACTCACTCCTTCCCTGCCCAGCTCAGCCATAACTACTACTCACTCCTTCCCTGCCCAGCTCAGCCATAACCCCTACTCACTCCTTCCCTGCCCAGCTCAGCCATAACCCCTACTCACTCCTTCCCTGCCCAGCTCAGCCCTAACCCCTACTCACTCCTTCCCTGCCCAGCTCAGCCATAACCCCTACTTACTCCTTCCCTGCCCAGCTCAGCCATAACCCCTACTCACTCCTTCCCTGCCCAGCTCAGCCATAACCCCTACTCACTCCTGCCCAGCTCAGACATAACTCCTAACTCCTACTCACTCCTTCCCTGCCCAGCTCAGCCATAACCCCTACTCACTCCTTCCCTGCCCAGCTCAGCCATAACTACTACTCACTCCTTCCCTGCCCAGCTCAGCCATAACCCCTACTCACTCCTTCCCTGCCCAGCTCAGCCATAACCCCTACTCACTCCTTCCCTGCCCAGCTCAGCCATAACCCCTACTTACTCCTTCCCTGCCCAGCTCAGCCATAACCCCTACTCACTCCTTCCCTGCCCAGCTCAGCCATAACCCCTACTCACTCCTGCCCAGCTCAGACATAACTCCTAACTCCTACTCACTCCTTCCCTGCCCAGCTCAGCCATAACCCCTACTCACTCCTTCCCTGCCCAGCTCAGCCATAACCCCTACTCACTCCTTCCCTGCCCAGCTCAGCCATAACCCCTACTCACTCCTTCCCTGCCCAGCTCAGCCATAACCCCTACTCACTCCTTCCCTGCCCAGCTCAGCCATAACCCCTACTCACTCCTTCCCTGCCCAGCTCAGCCATAACCCCTACTCACTCCTTCCCTGCCCAGCTCAGCCATAACCCCTACTCACTCCTTCCCTGCCCAGCTCAGCCATAACTCCTACTCACTCCTTCCCTGCCCAGCTCAGCCATAACCCCTACTCACTCCTTCCCTGCCCAGCTCAGCCATAACTCTTACTCTCCCCTGAGTAATACAGTTAGGAGTAGGAGGTATTTGACCACTGAATGTGCCAGAGAGGGGAATCTCCTTAATGAATTCCCTGACACCATGTGGGGTGAATAGTCTGATACCTGATCCCCTATTTGCCAGCAGGGGGGGGGGGTTTCAAACAGGAAATTGCACTTGCACACAGCTGTTATAGAAGCCCCCCAGCTTGGGACTCCCCTATCTCTAGTTAATTGTAATTAAACATCATTAATACCTCAGTACAGACTGGCTACACTGGGCCCCTTGGTAGCACAGTCAGGGCCTGCCTTTATACTGGGTTTCCTGTTCCCAAGAGCTCACAACTAAAATAGCAAGAAACTTTTTGAGGTGCAGATAAATGTGGCCCTAAGATTTCTAGAAATAATTACCCATGTCCCTGTAAGTACCCTGATCTATTGCAGAAAGAAACCTCAGTGTATTTTTGGGGGGGAGGGGTCAGGGTAGGCCCCCCTAACAGCATAGAAACCCAAGAGACTATGTAGAAATGCAGAGAGGTATAGTCAGGCAATTTATTCCCTCCCCCCAGCGGGTGTGCTTATTGGTTTGGCCTAGAACTCCCCTCCCCACGTGGCATTACTGGGGTGCAAGCCTGACACGTTGGCTTGTATACGCTGACGCCGGTTCCTTCTGCCCCCCCCCAGGGATCACATTTCTCTGAGCTCAGAGAGTCCCAGATCTGTGGGGCAGCTGCCAATGACAGTGCCAATCACTAATGGAATTCACAGGCTCTAAACTTAGTCCTGGAACATGGTCAGGGGCTGCCACCTTGGCACTAGGTCGGGTAAACACGAGAGGGAGGGTAGGGAGTGTAGAAGTTACATACCCTGGGCAGGGGCAACTTTTGAGAATCCAATGTATTGTCTCTGCTCAGTTCTACTAGTTAGTCCTAATCCCACTGGGAAGGTTCCCCCTACCCCACATGTACCGCTACTGTACTGGGCCCAGGAGGGCACCATCTATGTACAAACAATAAAGCGTTCTAGAGGTTCCCCCCAAATCTAACAAGGCCTCTATTTCACAGGGCAAGAGGGTTCCCTTCGGCCAGTCCAGTCACACAGAGAAAGAAGGCTTTACAGCCCCAACAGAACTCAAGGACAAGAAGTAAAAAAAAATTGGGGGCACCAGCACCAACACAACGGCCCCTCTACAAAGACCCCTCCACGGCCTTGTGAGGACACGGTGGAAAAGCAGATCAAGAGTCCACAAATAACAGCCTCTCCCAGTCCTAGTGGGGGCAGGAAGGAACAGGACACTCCAGGGATGGATACAAAATGCACCGAGGGGTAACATTCACAAATAAGCAGTGTAATATTCAGGAGGAACATTATAGCTCTCACATGTGTCCCTCAAAGGTCTCTTAGATACAGAGCTCTTTAACCCCCTACAGGTCTCCATGTACAAGTATAGAGCTCCATGACACTCATAGGTCTCTCAAGTATGAGAACAGAACTTCCAAAACCTCTCAGGTCTCCTTCATGGAAACAGATCTTTATGGGCCTCTTCTTTATGGGTATAGTGGTCTCTAGGAGGCCAACTTCCCATCCCTCCTGTCTGTTCTCTGTATAAGCTTCTCCTCACAGGTATCTCCTCCATGGTTCTAGAATGATCTTGATCTCAAAGGACCTCCCCTTTATAAATATAGGGTCATCCAGCCCTTGTAAGTCTCTCCTTTATGGGGACAGAACTTTTCTTGGAGGACTTGAAGCTCACAGACCCTCCCATGTCTCTCCTTCTCACAGACTCAGGCAGCTTCCTTTAATGGCTTTAGAGGTTCCTCAATACACATGGGTCTCTTCTTCATGCAAACAGTTTTCCAAACATCATGAGTCTCTTCATTCAAGGGCAAGTGGTGCCCCCCTACCATCTGTCATTTCATATTGCCTTCCTTTTTTGCAGACCCGAACAGAGCAGCAGCCAAGTGGTGGAGTCATGTGAGGGTGACAACATCAAGCCCAGTGACATTGACTCCCATGCATGTCCTACAAATGTTCAACCACCAAAAATGCATCTCCCGATTGCAAGAATTAGCAATGAGGAGGCCCCTGTGGAAGCCCTAACAAGCCCAGAGGGCACGGTGAGCGTGCCGCAGAGTCCAACTGTTATAATAGGACAAGACGTGTTTCAGATAATTGGTAAGAAATGGGACATGTTGGCCTGGCCTGGGCGGTTTGAGGTTTTTTGGTCAAATAAATTTTTTGGGGTTATATAAATATTTAGAAATTTTGTGTCAACAAATGCCCCAAACTGGTCCTCAGCGAGGGATTCAATGGATACCCAGGGGAACAAAGAAGCATTCTAGCCAAATGTCACCATCAGTTAAGACCCTCCAGTCATATTGATTCTGGGTCACTTGGGGGAAGGGCTGCCCCCCAGTTTGGGAACCACTAGTTTAAAGGATAAGAAATTCTTTCCTACTAGTTTTGGGTAGTATTCAGCCCTATTTAGGGTTCTTATACACCTTTGGGCACAAGGTTCACTTAATAGCATGTTGGGTGTGAGTGTTGGGTGTGAGTGGCCCTACCCAGGAATATGCCCATGAATATGGGACAATGGGTAGGACTGGGGTAGGTGAGCTCCTTTCTGGATATAATATTTCATATGGAACTGAAACTTTCTAGGGAGTCATGTACAGCCGGGGCCCCCACAGATATTCATTCTTCTTCTCTCTACAAACAGATGACTGTCCCCCACCGGCTGCCCCTTTCCCTCACCACTTTGTCACTTTGCATCCAGGAGATGTCTCCAGCCTGTATGAAATGAACATGGAAGAGACCCTTGGAGGGTATGTTGGTGATATTATCTCTCTCTCTGTCTGTCTCTCTCTCTCTCTATATATATACATACACATGTATGGGAACGACACATGCAAACCATCAATAGACACTTTGTATGGAAACATTATTATCCTTATTTAGACTTCCCTGCAGTCCCATTGGCAGCATGCTATGAGATCATTTCTTGCTACTGGTAGGACAGTGGAGAATTAGAAGGTGATCCCACCAATAAAGGGTTTCACCCCCCCCCCCACCCCTGTTCTTGTGTCCGGCCTAGGTAGGGTGCTGGAGTGAGGGACTATATCGGTACCATTTCCTTCTTTATGTGGGCTCCTACGGACCATAGGGACGTGTCACCCCTGGGGTGGGCCATCCTTGTGTCGAGCCCCTTCGGTTCCATACTTGGCCCAGATCTTGCCCCAGATCTTTATATATAGTGAGGCAAGATGGTACCTCAACCTTCTAAAGCTTCTCCTCAATGCACATGATAATGGATTGCAGCACTGATACATTGATGCCAAAGAAATCCAAGATGGTGGTCCTTACTCTCTTTGGTTCTGAGCTTGCACAGGCTGGTCCACCACAGCCTTCTCCTGAGCGCTTTTTTGATGATGTCACAGATAAGACATCTTGGGGGGAAAAGGTACCTTTGGGAACCCTAATCCTTATTGGCTCCGAATCAGGAGACTTACTTGTCTTCCTCCTTCTCACACCAGTCCCGGGTTAAATCTGTGCACCAGTCCCGGGTTCAAATGAGTTCTTGGTGGCGCATGTTCTGGCCCATTCATGCGTCATGACGCTTGCATGTAATCAGATGCATTGTGACGTCAGACATATCCTGGTGCTCTTGTGTTGTCTGTCACTTTAAAATGCCTGCCCAAACCTACACTCATTGCCCAAGCTGGCCCATGGCTACAGTTCCGTGCCTGAGCCTTCTCCTATGTTATTGCTTCCTGGTTCTGACCTGTGCATGATCCTGACTCCGCTGATTGCTGCCTCCCCTGACCACTACCCTGATATTGACCTTGATTCTATCGGAACCATTGTCTGTACCACATTTCTGGGTTTCTCTTGGCCGTGTTCAGGTTCTCTGTCAGCCCCAAAGGGGTGTCGGTGAAGATTGGAGTTGGCTGGGGCCTCTCATTTCCTAAGCAGCCCCAGGGCTCCTATGTTTCCTGTTCATAATGAACCAAATCCTCCTACTGACTGAATGAAGGGCTTTATACAATCTGTTGTTTAGGAGATGAGTCTCAATCAGTTGCCCCTAGTGCTGCTTGAAGGTATTCTTCCTCTGATGAACTGACTTTGTTTCCTTCTAAATAAACCAACCAACTTGGTAAAACTCTACTACGGAAGATCTAGGCGGCTCTGAATCATGGACCCCACCCTCTTGAATTAAAAAGCCCTTCCCTATGCATGTTGTCATGGAAACCCTAGTGAAAAAGAATGGAAGGACCCTGATAAAGCACCTGTATTTACTAAGGGCGAGTCATCAAAATGGGTTTTCCCCCAAAGGTGGATCTAGTTATGGCTAGTGTTGGGGAAATTAGGTTACTGGAGACCACATGAGGTGAAAGAATAACAAAGTGACTTCTGAACTCACCAAGACTCATAACCCTGAACAAAGAAATGGCAGAGTTTAGAGAGTCTTTTGCTAGGGCAAGGACTGAAGAGGAACATTGGGGTATGTCTCACAACTCTCCTCAGTACAAAACAACAGTGAGAGGAAACTCCCAAGGATGTGATGGAACTCACCATGGACAGCTTGAAAACCGACATCGGCCACTTTAGATGCTTCTATGGGAGAATCTTGTTGAGTTGTCCTCTGTCACTTTCTAGAAACTTATACCAGCAGAAGATGGCTCTGGATTGAGGGACCCCATGGACAGAAGGTCTAAATGTTTATTGAGCACCTCTTTAACTAAATTCAGTATTAAATGTCTAAGATCATGGAGACAACATGTCTACTCTAGACCTTGAGCAGGCCAATCTTTATGTTCGCTGTTCATGCCTCACGTGCCAGGCCAGTTGTCCTTCTTTAGTTGACTCTTCATCACTTTAAGTTTCAAGCCCCTTCCTTCGACATAACTAAGAGCACCTTGAGTTTTTTTTTTTTTTTTTTAAAACAAATATCTTTATTGAACAGCACGGTAATCAAATACAACATTGGCATACATTGTGCATTGGTACTAGTAAGGATCCAAAACCTAAGAGTCCTGTGAAGAGTGGGAGCAGTGGAGGATTTACGGGGAGAGGATTGATATCTATGGGGGATCTCCTGTGGGAAAGGGGACTGGGGTACCGAGGCAGTCCGTCCAGTGACACCAGATTGGCATGTAGGTGAGCAATTTCCCTCTCCTGTCCAGTATAGTTCGCCCTGAAGCAGCAGTTTCGTCCATGGCTTTTTTCCACTCCTGTGATTTTGGGGGTGCTCGGTCGTTCAAGTGCTAGGTGAGTATTCTCCTGGCATGGAACATGGCTTTCAAAATAAACATTTTTGTATGGCTATCAAGAGTGTCATTCAAATCCACAGTTAATAAGCAGTTTCTAGCTATACTCGCGGCCCAACCCAGGATTGCAGCGGTAAGCCACCCGGTTATTTCCTCCCAATATTGTTTTAGGCTCGGGCAGCTCCATAAGGTATGTACTAATGTAGCGGTCTCAGAGCCACATCTCGGGCACAGAGGTGAGGTCAGTACTTTCATGGCATACAGTCTTTGTACAGTATAGTAAGCTCTATGAATTAAATACAATTGCAACAAGCTATGCCTATACGCGAATGAGACCAGCTTTGGGGTGGTAAGTATCCATTCCCACTGAACATCAAAGAGAGTACCCAGTGTGCTCTCCCAGGCATCCCGTCCACGCAGCTCAGGGTCTGTATGCTGTGGTTTGTACAGTTGTTTGTACAGGCTCGAGATCTTGCCCTTGTGGGCGGGTATTAAAAGAGAGTCTATTAATGGAGAATTGGCTACCGAGATGTTGGAGCGGGCAGATTGGGAGGTAAGTGCCCTTGCCAGTTTGTAGTACGTTAGCCACTGCGTGGAGGGGAGCTGCCTGGTGTCACATAGTTGTTGCAGGGGTAATACTGAGCGTGTACAAGATTCTAGGAGGGTTGTGCGATACCAGCTGTGGGAAGTCTAAATTGTGCCAGAGGGGAGTCTGGGGTGGGTATTGTTTTATTAATCTATGCCCAGCCTGGAGTATTGTATTCTGGAGTACCAGTATAGATAGGGCATTGCTTGGTAGTTTTTTAGCCAACAGAGAGGGCCAGGGGGATCCCTGGTTGCCAGATACCAAAGCCCACAGCTGGTGTAGTGGGGGGGAGATGTCTGGGTGAACCATCGGGGGAAATATGTGTTAGTTGGGCTGCCACATAGTAAGTATATACATCTGGAAGTGCCAGTCCCCCCCCCCCATCTCTGGGCCTCATGAGAGTAGTTAAACGTAGTCGGGGTCTACAGGAGCCCCACATGAATTTACTGAGTAGAGAGTTCAGCTGGGTGAATACCTTTTTGGGGATGTATATTGGGGAATGCCATAGCGCATACAGGACTTTCGGTAACAGAAACATTTTGGTCAGTTGAATTCTCCCGGCTGGTCCCACTGGTCAGGTTTCCCAGGTTTTACATTTATTTTGTGCCCACTGGAAGAGGCTTTCTATGGTGAGACTATAGTATTGTCATATCGGAAGGGCTATCTGTATACCCAGGTAGGTGAATTGCTAGAGATCTGCAGCGGGCATGTATCCAGGGGTTTGTTGGGTTGTTGCTTGTCCACCAGAAAGAGTACTGATTTAGCAGTACTGGTTTGTAGCCCTGAGATTCTACCCAATCCCTGTGTGGGGTCAATCAGTGCAGACAGGGAGGGGCCTCTGTCCCCTAGGTACACTAAACTGTCATCGGCACAATCTGGGGGTGTGCCCGCACTGCCTGGGCAAAGGGTTCTATGGCTATGGCAAAGAGCAGGGGAGATAGCGGGCACCCCTGCCTTGTGCCCCTGGATAGTGCAAAAGCTGGGGTGGTGAGGGAATTGATGCGGATACTGGCCATACTGGCCGGCAGGGGTATGAGCTAGGTTTAGGTACAACCGTCTAGTGTTTAGGGCCGCGGTTTTTGCAGGGATGAATCCTATCTGATCGGGGTGAATTATTTTAGTAATTACCTTGTTCAACCTACGGGCTAGAACTTTGGCAAAAATTTTCACATCTGCCGTGAGAAGGGAGATTGGCCTGAACGATTGGCAGAGTAGTGGGTCCTTGCCCTGCTTGGGAATGAGAACAATTGCTGCTTCGTAGAGGGATTCAGGGAACTGACCAAGTTGTATGGCTTCCTTAAAGAGCTTAAGTAAAAGTGGGGTTAGTATTTTAGAGTGCCTCTTGTATATTTCTATGGGGAGACCGTCGGCCCCTGCAGCCTTACCTGTAGTCTCGGGGCAATGTCGGGAGAGCTAGTGAAGCAAGAAAGGAATTCATTTCTGATTCAGGGGCTGCGAGTTTGGTCTTGTACAGGTCCGTATAGAATGAGACCAACATTTCTTGGACCGCCGGGGGGTCAGTATGCAATTTGCCTAGGGAGTCTCTCAGTGCGGGGACTGGAGGGGGGGTGGTATGGGCTTTGGCCAGGTGGGCTAGCATTCTACCCGCTCTCTCTCCCTGTTCGTATACATTCGTTTTGATAAAGTAAAGCTTATTCAGTGCTTTTTGTTTAATGGCTTGGGTTGTTTTGTGCTTCATTAAGCAATTTTAAGTTATCTGGAGAGGGGGAGGCGGCTGCATCTAGTTGGGAGACTCGTGACTCAAGTGTTTGCAGCACCTTGAGTTTTTACAGAAATAGTTAACTCCATGGCATGGTTGGTAACCCTACCTAGCCAAACGTTTTCTTAAAAGGGGACTTTCTTCAAAAAATGGAAATATTAATCTAAGAAGAACCATCCAGTTCCTGGGATTTGTGATTCAAGCAGAAAATATGAAAGAGTTCCCACCAAATGAGGGAAGCAATGAACATCCTGGGTCCCACCACCCCCTCTATAGAAGCAGTTCCTTGGGCCAAGCTCCATATGAGACCCTTAAGCAGAGATTTTGAGGACAATATCACAGCCTAAAGATGTTCTGCAGTCCCATCTCTCAGGACAAGGCAACTACTGAAATGGTCACCATAAGCACTAATGAGAGGAACTTGGCATTATCAATAGGCTCAACAGGCTGGGGTACACATATCGGGCAACTATTTGTACAATGAGAATGGGACCCATGGGTACATTTTAATTGTCCAACCTCAGGTAACATATCAAAGAAAGACAATTCTTGTTTTCCATCACCATCTGAAGAGGAGACCCCTCAGAATTATTCAAGACAACTCAACTATATATAAAAACAAGGGGGTACAAAAGCCCCTTTTTAAAGTCAGAAGTTGAATAAGATCATCTCAGGGGCAGAGAAATATGTCCCTCCTGCAGTTCATATTTAGGGCGAAGACTGTGCATATTGGTTTGGCCAGAAGAGTTTCAGACCAGGAGAATGGACCCTAAATCAAGAGGTCTTCTGCAGAATAACAGATCACAGGGGATCTCCATCTGTAGATTCAATGGCCAAAACTTTGTGTTCAATTTCCAGGAAGGACTATCTGAATTATCTGAAGTCAAGTGGAATTATCCTCTGGTTTATATTTACTCCCATAATTCCCTGTCGTGCCCAGGAAGCTCTACCACAAACAGGTCTCTCATGATCGCTTTGTGCTGGCCCAAGAGGAGTTGGTTTTTACTTCTCTGTCAGATGTACAACAAAGAACTTTGGATTCTTCCTCAGATTCTGAGTCTGTTGACTCAATGGGAAATCCAGTGTCAGGGTTTGTTCTGCCCCATCACTACCAGCACCGAGACTGATGGGCCCGTAATCAAGAACTTTCCTCTGAATCTTCCCTAATAAAGTTCCCTTTGTTATTGTTTTGTCATAAACCTACCCAGCCAGAGGTGGTGATCCCCTTTATAGGGGGGATTACTTATCTCATTCCCATCAGTCCCTGCCCCAGTGAGCTTACAATCTAAGGTCCCTATCACATTCCCATCAGTCCCTGCCCCAGTGAGCTTACAATCTAAGGTCCCTATCCCATTCCCATCAGCCCCTGCCCCAGTGAGCTTACAATCTAAGGTCACTATCACATTCCCATCAGCCCCTTCCCCAGTGAGCTTACAATCTAAGGTCCCTATCCCATTCCCATCAGCCCCTGCCCCAGTGAGCTTACAATCTAAGGTCCCTATCACATTCCCATCAGCCCCTGCCCCAGTGAGCTTACACTCTAAGGCCCCTATCCCATTCCCATCAGTCCCTGCCCCAGTGAGCTTACAATCTAAGGTCCCTATCCCATTCCCATCAGTCCCTGCCCCAGTGAGCTTACAATCTAAGGTCCCTATCCCATTCCCATCAGCCCCTGCCCCAGTGAGCTTACAATCTAAGGTCCCTATCACATTCCCATCAGTCCCTGCCCCAGTGAGCTTACAATCTAAGGTCCCTATCACATTCCCATCAGTCCCTGCCCCAGTGAGCTTACAATCTAAGGTCCCTATCACATTCCCATCAGTCCCTGCCCCAGTGAGCTTACAATCTAAGGTCCCTATCACATTCCCATCAGTCCCTGCCCCAGTGAGCTTACAATTTAAGGTCCCTATCCCATTCCCATCAGCCCCTGCCCCAGTGAGCTTAAAATCTAAGGTCACTATCACATTTCCATCAGTTCCTGCCCCAGTGATCTTACAATCTAAGGTCCCTATCCCATTCCCATCAGTCCCTGCCCCAGTGAGCTTACACTCTAAGGTCCCTATCCCATTCCCATCAGTCCCTGCCCCAGTGATCTTACAATCTAAGGTCCCTATCCCATTCCCATCAGCCCCTGCCCCAGTGAGCTTACAATCTAAGCTCCCTATCCCATTCCCATCAGTCCCTGCCCCAGTGAGCTTACAATCTAAGGTCCCTATCACATTCCCATGAGTCCCTGCCCCAGTGAGCTTACAATCTAAGGTCCCTATCACATTCCCATCAGCCCCTGCCCCAGTGAGCTTACAATCTAAGGTCCCTATCACATTCCCATGAGTCCCTGCCCCAGTGAGCTTACAATCTAAGGTCCCTATCACATTCCCATCAGCCCCTGCCCCAGTGAGCTTACAATCTAAGGTCCCTATCACATTCCCATCAGCCCCTGCCCCAGTGAGCTTACAATCTAGGGTCCCTATCACATTCCCATGCAATCGGGCGGGGTCATTTCTGTCTGTTTTCTTGGGCTGACAGGTTCAAAACCAGATAGGTGGCAAACCTTATATGGACCCTGGGCACATACAGTACCCTGGTACAAAGACACCTGGGCACATACACTAACCCCTGGGCACATACACTAACCCCTGGGCACATACACTAACCCCTGGGCACATACAGTAACCCCTGGGCACATACACTAACCACTGGGCACATGCAGTAACCCCTGGGCACATACACTAACCCCTGGGCACATACAGTACCCCCTGGGCACATACAGTACCCTGGTAAAAAGACACCCTGGGCACATACACTAACCCCTGGGCACATACAGTACCCCCTGGGCACATACAGTAACCACTGGGCACAAATACCACTGGCACACTGCAGAACCCTGGGCACTATACACTAACCCTGGCACATACAGTACCCCCTGCACATACAGACCTGCGTAAAAGCCCTGGGCACATACAGTACCCCCTGGCCACATACAGATACACATACACCCTGGTCAAAGACACCCTGGGCACATACACTAACCCCTGGGCACATACACTCAACCCCTGGGCACAACAGTACCCTCGTACAAAGACACCTGGGCACATACAGTAACCCCTGGGCACATACACTAACCCCTGGGCACATACAGTACCCCCTGGGCACATACAGTACCCTGGTACAAAGACACCCTGGGCACATACACTAACCCCTGGGCACATACACTAACCCCTGGGCACATACAGTAACCCCTGGGCACATACAGTAACCCCTGGGCACATACACTAACCCCTGGGCACATACAGTACCCCCTGGGCACATACAGTACCCTGGTACACAAAGGACACCCTGGGCACATACACTAATCCCCGGGCACATACACTAACCCCTGGCACATACAGTAACCCCTGGGCACATACGAACCCCTGGGCACATTACACTAACCCCTGGGCACATACAGTACCCCTGGCACATACACTACCCTGGTACAAAGACACCCTGGGCACATACACTAACCCCTGGGCAACATTACACTAACCCCTGGGCACATACAGTAACCCCTGGGCACAAAGACACCTGGGCACATACAGTAACCCCTGGGCACATACAGTACCCTGGTACAAAAGTCTGGGGTAAGGGGTAATTATATTTCGCTACGAGACATTATGTTATTCTTGACATATTTTAAACAGACTCTATAAGCTGCGCATGGTTTCTCTCCCATTCTGCCCCAACCCCATAACAATATACATGGAACTAATCAGCCTTTGTTTGTGTGCCAGGGGGCGCTTCGGAGAAGTCCATCTCTGCACAGAAAAGTCCAGTGGCCTGAAGCTTGTGGTGAAAATTCTGAGCAGCAAAGATCGGGTGAGGGTTACTGTATTAGGGTTAGGGTATTTGAGTAAGGGTATTACGTTTAGTGCATTAGGGTTAGGGTAGTATTGGGGTTATGGTATTAAGGTAAGTGTATTAGGGTTAGGAAATTAGAGTTAGCCCCCCACTCAGATATCATTACAATGATCCATGAACTTTCATTTATGGACTTCTGACCTTGACTGGTATCTGGGTCTCTACTGGCACCACCTTGACTGGTATCTGGGTTTCTGCTGACACCACCTTGACTGGTATCTGGGTCTCTACTGGCACCACCTTGACTGGTATCTGGGTCTCTACTGGCACTGCCTTGACTGGTATCTGGGTCTCTACTGGCACCACCTTGACTGGTATCTGGGTTTCTGCTGACACCACCTTGACTGGTATCTGGGTCTCTACTGGCACCACCTTGACTGGTATCTGGGTCTCTACTGGCACTGCCTTGACTGGTATCTGGGTCTCTACTGGCACCACCTAGACTGGTATCTGGGTCTCTACTGGCACCACCTTGACTGGTATCTGGGTCTCTACTGGTACCACCTAGACTGGTATCTGGGTCTCTACTGGCACCACCTTGACTGGTATCTGGGTCTCTACTGGCACCACCTAGACTGGTATCTGGGTCTCTACTGGCACCACCTTGACTGGTATCTGGGTCTATACTGACACAACCTTGACTTGTATCTGGGTCTCTACTGACACCACCAAAGACTGGTATCTGGGTCTCTACTGGCACCACTAAAGACTGGTATCTGGGTCTCTACTGACACCACCAAATACTGGTCTCTCTGAGTCTAAGAGATGCCCTGTGTGTCTCTCTCTGGGTCCAGGAGATGGCTCTGAATGAAATCCAAGTGATGAATCAGTTGGACCACCCTTATATCATCCAGATGTTTGATGCGGTGGAGATGCCCAGCGAGATCTTTCTTGTTCTGGAATAGTAAGTGGAGATTGTTGTGTCTCTGCTACTAATTCATGGGTTGGGTATAACTCATGCTTGCCCCGCACCCTCAAATGACATCAGGGAAGGGGTGGGCACTGCTATATAAATCCCCCTATGCATCACTAGTCCCGTACTGTCCGTGACCCTCCCAATTCTTGCCCATTGTGCCCCCCGTCCTACAGCTCTGTGCCCACTCTGATAAATACCCCAAGTATAAATCTATGTCCCTATAGCTGCCATCCTGTGCCAATAATTGCCCCTCTGGCCATGAGTGACCACACCTAAGATGCGCCCTATGGTACCTCATCCTGTTTATTTTCTGTACCAGTGGCTTTAGCTCCATGTCTCGTTGTGTTCCCCACAGTGTGGAAGGGGGGATGCTCTTTGAGCGGATCATCGATGAGAGTTACCAGCTGATGGAGGTGGATGCCATGGTGTTTGTGCGCCAGATCTGTGAGGGCATCTTCTACATGCACCAGATGTACGTCCTACATCTAGACCTCAAGGTACCTCATCTGGGGGCTGGGGGGCAACAGCACTAGAGTAGCTTGGCCATACAATGCCTTAGGTTGAACTGCCATATCTTCTCATTGAATTTCATGAACATTGGGATAGATTTATAGGGGTAGCAACGCCCTGTGAATAGTCTCCTGATCTCCTGGGGGTACGAGGGTTCTAACGAATCAAGGGGAAGAGATACAACATCAGTAGTGACTGGGGCTAAAGCAGCTGGACTTGCCCTTCCGAGTGGCTTCAGGATTCGCAGTCCAGTTGGAACATACAGTGTTCTGTCACCCAGTGATGCTCAGCAGGCAACAAAATGCCCTGAATTGCCCTGTGTGCCAATACTGTTATTGCACGCCCTAAAGCCATGATCAGTGTCTTCTAGTCCCACCCACTGACTAAACTAGACTCCCTGCCCCTCCCCCTGTAAGCCCCTTGCTTGAGCCACAGACTCAGTAAGTGTTCTAGTCCCGCTTGCCCACACGCATATCAGAGTGTTCTTGCCCATTGCGAAGCCACACAGCCCCTATCAGAGTGTCTCCCGCGCCCATCTGCTTGAGCCACAGATCTCCCTGCCCTCTGTAAGCCCCTATCAGAGTGTTCTTAGTTCCCCATTGCCCATTGCTTGTAAGACAATTGCAGACTCCCTGCCCCTCCCCCTGTAAGCCCCATCATGCTAGAGTGTTCTCCAGCTCCGCCCCAGCCGCCTATGCTTGAGCCACAGACTCCCTGCCCCTCCCCCTGTAGCCCCTATCAGAGTTCTTAGTCCCGCCCATTGCTTGAAAGTCCCGCCCATTGCTTGAGCCGACAACAGACTCCCTGCCCCTCCCCCCCTGTAAGCCCCTATCAGAGTGTTCTAGTCCCCGCCCATTGCTTGTTCTCCTTGCTCCCAGACTCCCCCCAAGCCCCTATCAGAGTTGTCCCTTTGTCCCTGTCCCCCCATTGCTTGAGCGCACAGACTCCCTTGCTCCTCCCCCTGTAAAGCCCTATTCAGAGTGTTCTAGTCCGCCCCATGTGCTTGAGCCCAGACTCCCTGCCCTCCCCCTGTAACCCCCTATCAGAGTGTTCTAAGTCCCGCCCATTGGCTTGAGCCACAGACTCCTGCCCTCCCCCCTGTAAGCCCCCTATAGAGTGTTCTAGTCCGCCATTGGCTTGAGCCACAGACTCCCTGCCCCTCCCCCTGTAAGCCCCTATCAGAGTGTTCTAGTCCCGCCCATTGCTTGAGCCACAGACTCCCTGCCCCTCCCCCTGTAAGCCCCTATCAGAGTGTTCTAGTCCCGCCCATTGCTTGAGCCACAGACTCCCTGTTTCCCTCCCTCCTGTAAGCCGCCTTCAGAGTGTTCTAGTCCCGCCCATTGCTTGAGCCACAGACTCCCTGCCCCTCCCCCTGTAAGCCCCTATCAGAGTGTTCTAGTCCCGCCCATTGCTTGAGCCACAGACTCCCTGACACATAAGAATAAGCACAGAGGGAAAAACTACTAAAATCTTTTCCCTTCTCCTGTCTCGCAGCCCGAAAACATTGTCTGTGTTTCTCCAACCAGTCACATGGTGAAAATCATAGATTTTGGTCTGGCACGAAGGTCAGTCTGTCTGGTACCGTGTGTTCCGTCTGTCTGTCTGGTACCGCGTGTTCCGTCTGTCTGTCTGGTACCGTGTGTTCCGTCTGTCTGTCTGGTACCGCGTGTTCCGTCTGTCTGTATGGTACCGCGTGTTCCGTCTGTCTGTCTGGTACCGTGTGTTCCGTCGGTCTGTATGGTACCGCGTGTTCCGTCTGTCTGTCTGGTACCGCGTGTTCCGTCTGTCTGTATGGTACCGCGTGTTCCGTCTGTCTGTCTGGTACCGCGTGTTCCGTCTGTCTGTATGGTACCGCGTGTTCCGTCTGTCTGTCTGGTACCGCGTGTTCCGTCGGTCTGTATGGTAGCCGCGTGTTTCCGTCTGTCTGTCCCTGGTATCCGCGGCTAGCGGTGTTCCGTCTGTCTGTATGGTACCGCGTGTTCGTCTGTCTGTCTGGTACCGCGTGTTCCGTCTGTCTGTATGGTACCGCGTGTTCCGTCTGTCTGTCTGGTACCGCGTAGTTCCGTCTGTCTGTATGGTACCGCGTGTTCCGTCTGTTCTGGTTATGGTACCCCGCGCGTGTTCCGTCTGTCTGTATGGTAACCTGCGTGTTCCGTCCTGTCTGTCTGGTACCGCCCCGCGTGTTCGCGTCTGTCTGTATGGTACCGCGTGTTCCGTCTGTCCTGTCTGGTACCCGATCGGGCGTGTTCCGTTCTGTCTGTGCTGGTACCCCTTGGCGTGTTTCCGTCTGGCTCTGTCTGGTACCGCGTGTTCCGTCTGTCTGTCTGGTACCCCGGCGTGTTCCCGTCTGTCTGTATGGTATCCGCGTGTTCCGTCTGTCTGGTTATGGTACCGGCGCGTTCCGTCTGTCTGTCTGGTAGCCCAGGCGCGTTCCGTCTGTCCTGTATGGTACGCGCGTGTTCCGTCTCTGTCTGTTCTGGTACCGCGTGTTCCGTCTGTCTGGTCTGGTAGCCGCCGGCGTGTTGCCGTCTGTCTGTCTGGTACCCGCGTGGTTTTCCGTCTGTCTGTCTGGTACGCTTGCGTGTTCCGTTCTGTCTGTCTGGTAAACCGTGCGGTTCAGCGTGTTCCGTCTGTCTGGGTACCGCGCGTTGTTCCGTCTGTCTGGTAGCCCGGCGGCGTGTTCCGTCTGTCTGTCTGGTAGGCGTGTTCCGTCTGGTCTGTCTGTGGTACCGCCGTGTTCCGTATGTTGTCTGGTACCGCGTGTTCCGTCTGTCTGTATGGTACCCTGCGTGTTTTCCGTCTGTCTGTCTGGTTACCGGCGTGTTCCGTCTGTCCCTGTCTGGTACCGCGCGTGTTTCCGTCTGTCTTGTTCTGGGTTACCGCCGATGTTCCGTCTGTCTGTGCTGGTACCGGCGTGTTTCCGTCTGTCTGTCTGGTAACCTGCGTGTTCCGTCTGCCTGTATGGTACTGCGTGTTCCGTTTCTGCCTGTATGGTACCGCGTGTTCCGTCTGTCTGTCTGGTACCGCGTGTTCCGTCTGTCTGTCTGGTACCGCGTGTTCCGTCTGTCTGTCTGGTACCGCGTGTTCCGTATGTCTGTCTGGTACCACGTGTTCCGTCTGTCTGTCTGGTACCGTGTGTTCCGTCTGTCTGTATGGTACCGCGTGTTCCGTCTGTGTGTCTGGTACCGCGTGTTCCGTCTGTCTGTATGGTACCGCGTGTTCCGTCTGTCTGTATGGAAAGCTGATGTAATTTCTATATTTAAAAGGGGTTAACGATCTCAGCCTGGCAATTATAGACCAGTAAGTCTGACATCTGTGAGAAGAAAGTTATTTGAAGGCTTGTTAAGGGATCACATTCAAGATTATGTTTTTGAGAATGGCATTATGGGTAGGGATCAGCATGACCACCTCAGGTTGAAGTTGAACCTATCACGTGTGTATGGCATGTATGTTGCGTGTTGCTGTTGGATGTAGCCCAGTTCAGATGAGGTTATGGGGTCTCTGTATCTGTTTCAGGTTTAAGCCACAGAACAAACTGAAGGTTTCCTTTGGGACATCGGAATTCCTTTCCCCTGAAGTCATTAATTTCGACTTTGTGTCTTTCCCAACCGACATGTGGAGCGTCGGGGTCATCACGTATATGATGTGAGCCCCCCCGAGTCTCACTTTCTCCTATGTGCCCCCCACTTATTATGGTCCTGGGGGCAATTCCTGCTGGGCTGTACTGCATGTCACTACCCGACCACCGCCTGTCTCTCTCCCTCTCCCTCTCTCTATCCTCTCTTACTCTCACTCTCTCTCTCCCTCTCTTACTCTCTCTCTCCTCTCTTACTCTCTCTCCTCTCTTACTCTCTCTCTCCTCTCTTACTCTCTCTCTCCTCTCTCCCTCTCTCTCTCTCTCTCTCTCTCTCTCACTCCTCTCTTACTCTCTCTCCCTCTCTCTCTTACTCTCTCTCTCTCCTCTCTTACTCTCTCTCTATCCTCTCTTACTCTCTCTCTCCTCTCTCCCTCTCTCTCTCTCTCTCTCTCTCTCTCTCTCTCACTCCTCTCTTACTCTCTCTCCCTCTCTCTCTTACTCTCTCTCTCTCCTCTCTTACTCTCTCTATCCTCTCTTACTCTCACTCTCTTACTCAAATCAAATCAAATCATTACTCTCTCTCTCCTCTCTCCCTCTCTTACTCTCTCTCTCCTCTCTCTCTCTCTCTCTCAGGGTCAGTGGATTATCTCCATTCCTTGGTGACAACGAGACAGAGACCCTAAATAATGTTCTGAGCGGTGAGACAGGATTTGATGAGGAGCCGTTTGAGTCGGTCTCATATGAAGCCAAAGATTTTATCTCCAACCTGCTGGTCAAGGAGAAGAAGTGAGAAACTTTCCCTTTGTCTGCTCTCCAGCTAAACCTGACAGCTCTATGGGCCCAATGAACCCCAAATATCTAAGTGGCCTGGGGTACCCACAGACTTAGCCAGAGAGTGAGACAGAATCGGATAGAACCCTTGCACATGACCCACATGAGGAGAGAGAGTTGGGTTTTTGGTTCCTGACACCATATTCTTCCTGTTCCACCAGTGGGAGAATGAGTGCAGCCCAGTGCCTCCGACACCCCTGGCTCAACAACCTGGACAAAAAGGCGAAACTCTGCCACCGTCTCCTCAAGTCACAGATTGAACTGCGCAAGTATATGATGCGGAGACGCTGGAAGGTACTGAACCCCAAAATACAATCTTGCTCTCCTATTAACCCCAACCAACCCCAAGTGTCTGAATTCATCTAATTTTTTCACCTATTTCCACCAACTCTCCCCCAGCATGTGACTGCCAAAGGTCTAACTCCATCATCTCTTCCCCTCGTCCATGTCCCTCACCCAACCCCCAGTATGTGACTGCCAAAGGTCTAACTCCATCATCTCTTCCCCTCATCCATGTCCCTCACCCAACCCCCAGCATGTGACTGCCAAACATCTAACTCCATCATCTCTTCCCCTCATCCATCTCCCTCAACCAACCCTCAACATGTGACTGCCAAAGGTCTAACTCCATCATCTCATCCCCTCATCCATGTCCCTCACCCAACCCTCAGCATGTGACTGCCAAACATCTAACTCCATCATCTCATCCCCTCATCCATCTCCCTCACCCAACCCTCAACATGTGACTGCCAAAGGTCTAACTCCATCATCTCTTCCCCTCATCCATCTCCCTCACCCAACCCTCAACATGTGACTGCCAAAGGTCTAACTCCACCATCTCATCCCCTCATCCATGTCCCTCACCCAACCCCCAGCATGTGACTGCCAAAGGTCTAACTCCATCATCTCTTCCCCTCATCCATGTCCCTCACCTAACTCTCAGCATGTGACTGCCAAAGGTCTAACTCCATCATCTCTTCCCCTCATCCATGTCCCTCACCCAACCCTCAGTATGTGACTGCTAAAGGTCTAACTCCATCATCTCATCCCCTCATCCATCTCCCTCACCCAACCCCCAGCATGTGACTGCCAAAGGTCTAACTCCATCATCTCTTCCCCTCATCCATGTCCCTCACCCAACCCTCAGTATGTGACTGCTAAAGGTCTAACTCCATCATCTCATCCCCTCATCCATCTCCCTCACCCAACCCCCAGCATGTGACTGCCAAAGGTCTAACTCCATCATCTCATCCCCTCATCCATGTCCTCACCCAAGCATCAACATGTGACTGCCAAAAATCTAACTCCATCATCTCATCCCCTCATCTATGTCCCTCACCTAACCATCAACATGTGACTGCCAAAGGTCTAACTCCATCATCTCTTCCCCTCATCCATGTCCCTCACCTAACCCCAAGAATGTGAGCTGTCAGGGTTCCCATAGCATTTAGTAAATGTTGGGGGTTAGTTTGTGTTTATATCACCCCCCCCCCATGAAAGGGGTTCCTTATGGCTGATTGTAATTTATATCCAAGTACTGAGATAATGAGCGCTAATAAGTATGACATCTAAATGCCCCTTTGCTCCACACATTTATTGCCCCCTCCCATTCCGGGGTGCCCTGCGTGACCCACTCGTTTCCTTTCTTTCGGCAGAAGAATGTCTTTGCTGTGACGGCCGCTCACCGACTCATGAAGATCAGCAGCTCGGGGTGTCTCACCTCCATGGCAGAGTGACGGGCTGGGGCAACTGGGGGCAAATGTCTCAGCTGATTGTGCAAAGCTTTTGTCTGTTGGTATAGGGCATGCTGGGAGTTGTAGGCAAGTGCATGTATGGGGAGCTATTTCCCTTCTGTACAGTAACTGGATCTAAATGCCAGGCTTGTGTGGCAGATTTAGTTAGTGGCCAGTTGGCCGGCTGAACCGATCCCTCTCTGTGTAGCAATAAAGTCTCCATGTGATTCAATATCAGCCTGACCTGATGTCACTGTTGCTATGGGGCGCCCATAGTAACGACAGCTGCAAGGACCCAGACACAATGGCACATCTGGAAGGGGCTGTGGGCTGGGCATCCCATAATATACCCTTGGGCTTGTGTGCTAGGGTTGTCACCTCACCCCTTTAATACTGGCTCCCTATTGGTTCCACAAGCTGCAGCTGTGATTGGAGCATCGATGCCTGCTGCAAACAGCATGGTTTCAAGCGGCCATGCAGCCGCCATTCAGTTGCCCCTCGTTCAGTTACCCCTCCCCATCACATAACTGCCCATGCAGCCACGCAGCCGCCATTCAGTTGCCCCTCCATCAGTTACCCCTCCCCATCACATAACTGCCCATGCAGCCACGCAGCCGCCATTCAGTTGCCCCTCCATCAGTTACCCCTCCCCATCACATAACTGCCCATGCCGCCACGCAGCCGCCATTCAGTTGCCCCTCCATCAGTTACCCCTCCCCATCACATAACTGCCCATGCCGCCATTCAGTTGCCCCTCCATCAGTTACCCCTCCCATCACATAACTGCCCATGCCGCCACGCAGCCGCCTTTCAGTTGCCCCTCCATCAGTTACCCCTCCCCATCACATAACTGCCCATTCCGCCACGCAGCCGCCATTCAGTTGCCCCTCGATCAGTTACCCCTCCCCATCACATAACTGCCCATGCAGCCACGCAGCCGCCATTTAGTTGCCCCTCGATCAGTTACCCCTCCCCATCACATAACTGCCCATGCAGCCACGCAGCCGCCATTCAGTTGCCCCTCGATCAGTTACCCCTCCCCATCACATAACTGCCCATGCAGCCACGCAGCCGCCATTCAGTTGCCCCTCGATCAGTTACCCCTCCCCATCACATAACTGCCCATGCCCGCCACGCAGCCGCCATTTCAGTTGCCCCTCCATCAGTTACGCCCTCCCCATCACATAACTGCCCATGCAGCCACGCAGCCGCCATTCAGTTGCCCCTCCATCAGTTACCCCTCCCCATCACATAACTGCCCATGCAGCCACGCAGCCGCCATTCAGTTGCCCCTCCATCAGTTACCCCTCCCCATCACATAACTGCCCATGCAGCCACGCAGCCGCCATTCAGTTGCCCCTCCATCAGTTACCCCTCCCCATCACATAACTGCCCATGCCGCCACGCAGCCGTCACTCGACCCTCGATCAGTTACCCCTCCCCATCACATAACTGCCCATGCCGCCACGCAGCCGCCATTCAGTTGCCCCTCCATCAGTTACCCCATCCCATCACATAACTGCCCATGCAGCCACGCAGCCGCCACTCGACCCTCGATCAGTTACCCCATCCCATCACATAACTGCCCATGCAGCCACGCAGCCACCACTCGCCCCTCGATCAGTTACCCCTCCCCATCACATAACTGCCCATGCAGCCACGCAGCCGCCATTTAGTTGCCCCTCGATCAGTTACCCCTCCCCATCACATAACTGCCCATGCTGCCACGCAGCCGCCATTTAGTTGCCCCTCGATCAGTTAACCCTCCCCATCACATAACTGCCCATGCAGCCACCGCAGCCGCCATTCAGTTGCCCCTCGATCAGTTACCCCTCCCCATCACATAACTGCCCATGCAGCCACGCAGCCGCCATTCAGTTGCCCCTCGATCAGTTACCCCTCCCCATCACATAACTGCCCATGCAGCCACGCAGCCGCCATTTAGTTGCCCCTCGATCAGTTACCCCTCCCCATCACATAACTGCCCCATGCTGCCACGCAGCCACCATTCAGTTGCCCCTCGATCAGTTACCCCTCCCCATCACATAACTGCCCATGCAGCCACGCAGCCGCCATTTAGTTGCCCCTCGATCAGTTACCCCTCCCCATCACATAACTGCCCATGCAGCCACGCAGCCGCCATTCAGTTGCCCCTCGATCAGTTACCCCTCCCCATCACATAACTGCCCATGCAGCCACGCAGCCGCCATTCAGTTGCCCCTCGATCAGTTACCCCTCCCCATCACATAACTGCCCATGCAGCCACGCAGCCGCCATTCAGTTGCCCCTCAGCAGGAGGATTAGTAGCCAAGACTAATGGAGACTCCACACGCGTGTCCCATGTTAAACGTGTTTATTCACAGTGAACCCCCCATAATGGCATCATTCAGTGGGGAGAATGGCTGTTGTTTTTGGCTCCTTGGGGTGCAGTGGGGGCAACCCTGCTTTAGTAACTGCCCCTCGATCAGTTACCCCTCCCCATCACAAAACTGCCCGAGCAGCCACGCAGTCAGCATATCCTTTATGGGGGCTAATGGCAGCTCTCTCTGCTGCACCCCATCTATGAAGGCCTCGCCAGGCTGCAGTGCTGTAATCAGTGGAAGATCAGAGACTGGATGATCCAGCCATAAAGCAAGGCAGAACTGCTGCTACGTTACAATAAGGAAAGCACCCCCATGCAGACGCTAGAACAAACCCCCAAACTGCACTATTCTGCCCCATATTTCTCTTCATTAATATTGTCCTTTCGGCCAATCACACAATAGGCGAGGCCTGCCTACAGGGTGGGAGGGGTTTATACAGGGGGGGTGGGGCTTGCGTCGGGAGGCTGCAAATCCGGAGTCCTGGGTTCTTTCTTCACTTTCCTCTGTGCATTGAGCAGAAGCTCTCGGGCAAACACCGGCTCCACCTGGTGGGACAGAGAGGGGTTGCAACAGGACTCAAACATGGGGGCAAATGACTCAAGCAGTTAGGGGGTATCATTAAACCAAGGGGTGTCCCTTCCTAGCACCCACTTTCTAGCCATGACCCAAGCCTGGGCAGAGGGAGATACAGAATGGATTATGGGACCCCCTACTCCCCATCATGCAGCCCCCCCTACTCACAAGAGCCATCATCAGAATCTTGGGGTTCACGCGTGATGTATCTGGATATTCCTCTCCAAAGCAAAGCTGGATTTGATATTGGGGTTCGGGGGTCCCCTGTGTCACATACATCTGCAGCTCTATCAAGGGGAACAGAAAGATGATGGTATTTATTATGGGGGTTTAACCCCCCCCACTTTCCTATAACAAATATTATTTATAGACAACTGCCCCCAGGGGTTAGAGAGACGGCCCCTTTGCCCCTCACCCTGCAGGAATTGCTCCGTATCCAGCACTTTGCACGTCTTCTCCCTTTCCAGCTTGTTGGGTCGGTCGCTGTGAGGCGCCAATTGGCCGCTCCAATAGACTCGCGCGTTGCACTGGCGCTTTATAAAGACCCCCTCGGGGGCCACCCACAGCAGCACCCCCCGCTCTAGGTGCCAGAGCAGCTTCTGTATGAGGCCCCCCATCTCTGCAGTAAGGTGCCCGGGCAGCTCCTGGGGGGAGGGGAGTGAGACCACCTCTAATGAGAGCGGGGGGCAGGGGCCGCATTGCTGGGGGGCTGCTGACCAGGGGACGATGCGACACCCTTCGGCCGTCTTGGTGGTCACTTCCGTCACCAGTTTGTCCTGATAATAAAGGCGCACGTGGAGCCAGAAATCTGCCGGGAAACACAGGGGGTCACTTCCCACCCACAGACATGGACACTCACACTCACTCACAGACACTCACACTCACCCACACTTACACTCACTCACAGACACTCACTCACAGACACTCCCACACTCACTCACACACTCACTCACAGACACTCACACCCACACTCACTCACACACACACACTCACTGACACTCACTCACACCCACACTCACTCAAAGACACTCACACCCACACTCACACTCACTCACACACTCATAGCCAATGACAGCAGCAGCCCAGTCTGTAGCCACAGTAGGACCCAACTCTAAGTACAGTTAGAGCCATTACGGAGCCTGGCGCCCCACTGGCACAGTGGGGGACACAAATGACGGCTTTACCTGCTGGCGCATAGGAGCCCATAGCCGTCCTGTTGGGGGGTACCCACCTGAGGATGAGGATGATGATGAGGAGGGGAGGCCTTCGTTCCTAGTCGATAGGTCTAACGCTCTGTAATACGAGTGCTGGGCTGTCCAGGGGGAGGGCCCGAGTGTGGGGCAGCCTGAGAGGGGTGGAGACATTGATGGAGTGAGGGGCAAAGGGGCAAAATACAGAATGAGTTAATACCAAAGAATGTTTTGCCCCTGTCAGTTCACTAGGGTACTATGGCAGTTATGGCTCAGAAGGGTCGATCTGGACCCCTTCCACTGGCTAATAGGACCTTGGCCAAAGGGTGGACATTCTAGGGGGCCCCTGACCAAGGGTATACGTTCTAGGGGGCCCCTGACCAAGAGTGGGTCTTCTAGGGGGCCCCTGACCAAGGGTATATGTTCTAGGGGGGCTTTAGCAGAAAAGGTCTGACACCCACTGCTCTACAGCCAAGGACCCCTATAACTCACTTGTTGCTTTTGGGGGACACAGTCTATCACTCTTCCAGCTCTTGGATCCATAAGGTTCTGGGGACCCCTGGCGTTTGCGCACTTGGATCTGAATGGGGGGGATAGAAATGCATTTAGTTGAGAATGGGGGACACCGAGGGGGCTCAGCACATATAAGAATTATATTCATAACCTGAAGCACTTTTCCCGTCTCAGGTTCCTCTGTTTCCTCCTGGGTTGGGTACCGAGGCTCCTCCTTCCCTGGGGCACGAGACTCCTCCTCCTTCATGAAGCTCTTACATTGCCCCCCAACTGTAGGTTTCTGAGCTTGGTCTTTAGTGGGACTCGGAGACGCCTCCTGATCCCCTTCCCCTGGAATGAAGGCAGAAGTAGAAAGAGTCAACCCTCGGGCAACTTGTAGGACTGCCTGTAGGTGGGGGCACTTACCGCTCCTCTCCTCGCTTGGGGTCAATATCCTGTAGAGCTTGTAGGGTTCCGTCAGGTCCAACTGACTGTTCTCCATCACCTCCTGGAAGTCTGGGCTCTTGTTCAACGCGCACCGGAGCCGTGTTTTCCAGACTGAAGGATCAGCCCTTCCCGACCCTTCCCGAAACTTACCCTTGTACATTGCCCAGGCCTGTGGGGGGAAAGAGGCAGTTCCTGGAGTCAGTGTGGGGGCAAATGGGCAAACCAAAGGGCAAACTGATTGGCACAAAAAGGCAACTGGAACCTTGAACAGAGCCGCATCCGCCTGCTGCCTGTAATCCTGCTTGGCCGCGTGTTTCCATGGGATCCGGAATACTGTCTTCTCCGGGTTTTCCCACCGCAAACCCGGGTACCGCCCACTGTCAATCTGCTCCAAAAGCCACTCCTTCAGTCTCATTGGCTGAGCCCGGGATTCTTCCATCTCTGTCTCTGTGCGGGGGGAAAAGGATATACTGGATCAGGATCTGCATTAATATCAGTATCAGTATCTGTGGGGCTCAGTAACAAGCGGTACTCTCCCCTCTCATACTGTGGGGCTCAGTAACAAGCGGTACTCTCCCCTCTCATACTGTGGGGCTCAGTAACAAGCGGTACTCTCCCCTCTCATACTGTGGGGCTCAGTAACAAGCGGTACTCTCCCCTCTCATACTGTGGGGCTCAGTAACAAGCGGTACTCTCCCCTCTCATACTGTGGGGCTCAGTAACAAGCGGTACTCTCCCCTCTCATACTGTGGGGCTCAGTAACAAGCGGTACTCTCCCCTCTCATACTGTGGGGCTCAGTAACAAGCGGTACTCTCCCCTCTCATACTGTGGGGCTCAGTAACAAGCGGTACTCTCCCCTCTCATACTGTGGGGCTCAGTAACAAGCGGTACTCTCCCCTCTCATACTGTGGGGCTCAGTAACAAGCGGTACTCTCCCCTCTCATACTGTGGGGCTCAGTAACAAGCGGTACTCTCCCCTCTCATACTGTGGGGCTCAGTAACAAGCGGTACTCTCCCCTCTCATACTGTGGGGCTCAGTAACAAGCGGTACTCTCCCCTCTCATACTGTGGGGCTCAGTAACAAAGCGGTACTCTCCCCTCTCATACTGTGGGGCTCAGTAACAAGCGGTACTCTCCCTCTCATACTGTGGGGCTCAGTAACAAGCGGTACTCTCCCCTCTCATACTGTGGGGCTCAGTAACAAGCGGTACTCTCCCCTCTCATACTGTGGGGCTCAGTAACAAGCGGTACTCTCCCCTCTCATACTGTGGGGCTCAGTAACAAGTGGTACTCTCCCCTCTCATACTGTGGGGCTCAGTAACAAGCGGTACTCTCCCCTCTCATACTGTGGGGCTCAGTAACAAGCGGTACTCTCCCCCTCTCATACTGTGGGGCTCAGTAACAAGCGGTACTCTCCCCTCTCATACTGTGGGGCTCAGTAACAAGCGGTACTCTCCCCTCTCATACTGTGGGGCTCAGTAACAAGCGGTACTCTCCCCTCTCATACTGTGGGGCTCAGTAACAAGCGGTACTCTCCCCTCTCATACTGTGGGGCTCAGTAACAAGAGGTACTCTCCCCTCTCATACTCAGTAACGGCTCAGGAACAGCTCAGTAACAGCTCAGTAACATCTCAGTAACAGCTCAGTAACAGCTCAGTAACAGCTCAGATACAGCTCAGTAACAGCTCAGATACAGCTCAGTAACAGCTCAGATACAGCTCAGTAACAGCTCAGTAACAGCTCAGATACAGCTCAGTAACAGCTCAGTAACAGCTCAGATACAGCTCAGATACAGCTCAGTAACAGCTCAGATACAGCTCAGTAACAGCTCAGATACAGCTCAGTAACAGCTCAGATACAGCTCAGTAACAGCTCAGATACAGCTCAGTAACAGCTCAGATACAGCTCAGTAACAGCTCAGTAACAGCTCAGATACAGCTCAGATACAGCTCAGTAACAGCTCAGTAACAGCTCAGTAACATCTCAGTAACAGCTCAGTAACAGCTCAGATACAGCTCAGTAACAGCTCAGATACAGCTCAGTAACAGCTCAGATACAGCTCAGTAACAGCTCAGATACAGCTCAGTAACAGCTCAGATACAGCTCAGTAACAGCTCAGATACAGCTCAGTAACAGCTCAGATACAGCTCAGTAACAGCTCAGATACAGCTCAGTAACAGCTCAGATACAGCTCAGTAACAGCTCAGATACAGCTCAGTAACAGCTCAGTAACAGCTCAGTAACAGCTCAGTAACAGCTCAGCAACAGCTCAGCAACAGCTCAGCAACAGCTCAGAAACAGCTCAGTAACAGCTCAGTAACAGCTCAGCAACAGCTCAGATACAGCTCAGTAACAGCTCAGTAACAGCTCAGCAACAGCTCAGATACAGCTCAGTAACAGCTCAGATACAGCTCAGATACAGCTCAGTAACAGCTCAGATACAGCTCAGTAACAGCTCAGTAACAGCTCAGATACAGCTCAGTAACAGCTCAGATACAGCTCAGATACAGCTCAGTAACAGCTCAGGAACAGCTCAGATACAGCTCAGTAACAGCTCAGGAACAGCTCAGATACAGCTCAGTAACAGCTCAGTAAAAGCTCAGATACAGCTCAGTAACAGCTCAGATACAGCTCAGATACAGCTCAGTAACAGCTCAGATACAGCTCAGTAACAGCTCAGATACAGCTCAGATACAGCTCAGTAACAGCTCAGGAACAGCTCAGATACAGCTCAGTAACAGCTCAGGAACAGCTCAGATACAGCTCAGTAACAGCTCAGATACAGCTCAGTAACAGCTCAGTAACAGCTCAGCAACAGCTCAGATACAGCTCAGTAACAGCTCAGTAACAGCTCAGCAACAGCTCAGATACAGCTCAGTAACAGCTCAGATACAGCTCAGATACAGCTCAGTAACAGCTCAGATACAGCTCAGTAACAGCTCAGTAACAGCTCAGATACAGCTCAGTAACAGCTCAGATACAGCTCAGATACAGCTCAGTAACAGCTCAGTAAAAGCTCAGATACAGCTCAGTAACAGCTCAGTAACAGCTCAGATACAGCTCAGTAACAGCTCAGATACAGCTCAGATACAGCTCAGTAACAGCTCAGATACAGCTCAGTAACAGCTCAGTAACAGCTCAGTAACAGCTCAGTAACAGCTCAGATACAGCTCAGTAACAGCTCAGGAACAGCTCAGATACAGCTCAGTAACAGCTCAGGAACAGCTCAGATACAGATCAGTAACAGCTCAGGAACAGCTCAGATACAGCTCAGTAACAGCTCAGATACAGCTCAGTAACAGCTCAGATACAGCTCAGTAACAGCTCAGTAACAGCTCAGTAACAGCTCAGTAACAGCTCAGCAACAGCTCAGATACAGCTCAGTAACAGCTCAGTAACAGCTCAGATACAGCTCAGTAACAGCTCAGATACAGCTCAGTAACAGCTCAGATACAGCTCAGTAACAGCTCAGATACAGCTCAGTAACAGCTCAGATACAGCTCAGATACAGCTCAGTAACAGCTCAGTAACAGCTCAGCAACAGCTCAGCAACAGCTCAGCAACAGCTCAGATACAGCTCAGTAACAGCTCAGTAACAGCTCAGATACAGCTCAGTAACAGCTCAGTAACAGCTCAGCAACAGCTCAGATACAGCTCAGTAACAGCTCAGTAACAGCTCAGCAACAGCTCAGATACAGCTCAGTAACAGCTCAGATACAGCTCAGATACAGCTCAGTAACAGCTCAGATACAGCTCAGTAACAGCTCAGTAACAGCTCAGATACAGCTCAGTAACAGCTCAGATACAGCTCAGTAACAGCTCAGTAACAGCTCAGTAAAAGCTCAGATACAGCTCAGTAACAGCTCAGTAACAGCTCAGATACAGCTCAGTAACAGCTCAGATACAGCTCAGATACAGCTCAGTAACAGCTCAGATACAGCTCAGTAACAGCTCAGTAACAGCTCAGATACAGCTCAGTAACAGCTCAGGAACAGCTCAGATACAGCTCAGTAACAGCTCAGGAACAGCTCAGATACAGCTCAGTAACAGCTCAGATACAGCTCAGTAACAGCTCAGATACAGCTCAGATACAGCTCAGTAACAGCTCAGGAACAGCTCAGATACAGCTCAGTAACAGCTCAGGAACAGCTCAGATACAGCTCAGTAACAGCTCAGATACAGCTCAGTAACAGCTCAGTAACAGCTCAGATACAGCTCAGTAACAGCTCAGGAACAGCTCAGATACAGCTCAGTAACAGCTCAGGAACAGCTCAGATACAGCTCAGTAACAGCTCAGATACAGCTCAGTAACAGCTCAGATACAGCTCAGTAACAGCTCAGTAACAGCTCAGCAACAGCTCAGCAACAGCTCAGATACAGCTCAGTAACAGCTCAGTAACAGCTCAGATACAGCTCAGATACAGCTCAGTAACAGCTCAGATACAGCTCAGTAACAGCTCAGTAACAGCTCAGATACAGCTCAGTAACAGCTCAGATACAGCTCAGTAACAGCTCAGTAACAGCTCAGTAAAAGCTCAGATACAGCTCAGTAACAGCTCAGATACAGCTCAGATACAGCTCAGTAACAGCTCAGATACAGCTCAGTAACAGCTCAGATACAGCTCAGATACAGCTCAGTAACAGCTCAGTAACAGCTCAGCAACAGCTCAGATACAGCTCAGTAACAGCTCAGTAACAGCTCAGCAACAGCTCAGATACAGCTCAGTAACAGCTCAGATACAGCTCAGATACAGCTCAGTAACAGCTCAGATACAGCTCAGTAACAGCTCAGTAACAGCTCAGATACAGCTCAGTAACAGCTCAGTAACAGCTCAGCAACAGCTCAGATACAGCTCAGTAACAGCTCAGTAACAGCTCAGCAACAGCTCAGATACAGCTCAGTAACAGCTCAGATACAGCTCAGATACAGCTCAGTAACAGCTCAGATACAGCTCAGTAACAGCTCAGTAACAGCTCAGATACAGCTCAGTAACAGCTCAGCAACACCTCAGCAACAGCTCAGATACAGCTCAGTAACAGCTCAGTAACAGCTCAGTAACAGCTCAGTAACAGCTCAGATACAGCTCAGATACAGCTCAGTAACAGCTCAGTAACAGCTCAGATACAGCTCAGTAACAGCTCAGATACAGCTCAGTAACAGCTCAGTAACAGCTCAGATACAGCTCAGTAACAGCTCAGATACAGCTCAGTAACAGCTCAGTAACAGCTCAGTAACAGCTCAGTAACAGCTCAGTAACAGCTCAGATACAGCTCAGTAACAGCTCAGTAACAGCTCAGATACAGCTCAGTAACAGCTCAGTAACAGCTCAGTAACAGCTCAGTGACGGCAGAGTCAGAGCAATGACAAACAAACAACGGGACACATTTCGGTTTCTCAGCTCCATAGAAGAGATCACTCTATTTTTTCCCTACCCCAATTCCCTTAGATGCCCCTGAAATTTGCCCCCACCCCTTCCTTTCTGCCCCACCCAGAAACCTGTGCCCACCGGACAAATTTACCTGGTTTCTGTGGCTTTCGGTTGAGCCCAGAATCTCCTCGTTTGGATAAAGAGAAAGTGAAACTGAGAATTTTCTGCTTTCAGTTTCTGGTTCATGAGGAGTTGGTTTGCAGAAGAGCGGCCCCCGGGCGACCCTCCTGCCCCATAGCGACCCTCCTGCTCCAGGGTGACCCACCTGCTCCAGGGCGACCCTCCTGCTCAAGGGTGACCCACCTGCTCCAGGGCGACCCTCCTGCCCCATAGCGACCCTCCTGCTCCAGGGTGACCCACCTGCTCCAGGGCGACCCTCCTGCTCAAGGGCGACCCACCTGCTCCAGGGCGACCCTCCTGCCCCATAGCGACCCTCCTGCTCAAGGGTGACCCACCTGCTCCAGGGCGACCCTCCTGCCCCATAGCGACCCTCCTGCTCCAGGGCGACCCTCCTGCTCCAGGGCGACCCTCCTGCTCCAGGGTGACCCACCTGCTCCAGGGTGACCCTCCTGCCCCATAGCGACCCTCCTGCTCCAGGGCGACCCTCCTGCTCCAGGGCGACCCTCCTGCTCCAGGGCGACCCTCCTGCTCCAGGGCGACCCTCCTGCTCCAGGGTGACCCACCTGCTCCAGGGTGACCCTCCTGCCCCATGGCGACCCTCCTGCTCCAGGGCGACCCTCCTGCTCCAGGGTGACCCACCTGCTCCAGGGCGACCCTCCTGCTCCAGGGTGACCCACCTGCTCCAGGGCGACCCTCCTGCCCCAGGGCGACCCACCTGCTCCAGGGCGACCCTCCTGCTCCAGGGCGACCCACCTGCTCCAGGGCGACCCACCTGCTCCAGGGCGACCCTCCTGCTCCAGGGCGACCCACCTGCTCCAGGGCGACCCTCCTGCTCCAGGGCAACCCTCCTGCCCCATAGCGACCCACCTGCCCCATAGCGACCCTCCTGCCCCAGGGCGACCCACCTGCTCCAGGGCGACCCTCCTGCTCCAGGGCGACCCTCCTGCTCCAGGGCAACCCTCCTGCCCCATAGCGACCCACCTGCCCCATAGCGACCCTCCTGCTCCAGGGCGACCCTCCTGCCCCAGGGCGACCCACCTGCTCCAGGGCGACCCTCCTGCTCCAGGGCGACCCTCCTGCTCCAGGGCGACCCACCTGCTCCAGGGCGACCCTCCTGCCCCATAGCGACCCTCCTGCTCCAGGGTGACCCACCTGCTCCAGGGCGACCCTCCTGCTCAAGGGTGACCCACCTGCTCCAGGGCGACCCTCCTGCCCCATAGCGACCCTCCTGCTCAAGGGTGACCCACCTGCTCCAGGGCGACCCTCCTGCCCCATAGCGACCCTCCTGCTCCAGGGCGACCCTCCTGCTCCAGGGCGACCCTCCTGCTCCAGGGCGACCCTCCTGCTCCAGGGTGACCCACCTGCTCCAGGGTGACCCTCCTGCCCCATAGCGACCCTCCTGCTCCAGGGCGACCCTCCTGCTCCAGGGCGACCCTCCTGCTCCAGGGCGACCCTCCTGCTCCAGGGCGACCCTCCTGCTCCAGGGTGACCCACCTGCTCCAGGGTGACCCTCCTGCCCCATAGCGACCCTCCTGCTCCAGGGCGACCCTCCTGCTCCAGGGCGACCCTCCTGCTCCAGGGTGACCCACCTGCTCCAGGGCGACCCTCCTGCTCCAGGGTGACCCACCTGCTCCAGGGCGACCCTTCTGCCCCAGGGCAACCCACCTGCTCCAGGGCGACCCTCCTGCTCCAGGGCGACCCACCTGCTCCAGGGCGACCCACCTGCTCCAGGGCGACCCTCCTGCTCCAGGGCGACCCACCTGCTCCAGGGCGACCCTCCTGCTCCAGGGCAACCCTCCTGCCCAATAGCGACCCACCTGCCCCATAGCGACCCTCCTGCCCCAGGGCGACCCACCTGCTCCAGGGCGACCCTCCTGCTCCAGGGCGACCCTCCTGCTCCAGGGCAACCCTCCTGCCCCATAGCGACCCACCTGCCCCATAGCGACCCTCCTGCTCCAGGGCGACCCTTCTGCCCCAGGGCGACCCACCTGCTCCAGGGCGACCCTCCTGCTCCAGGGCGACCCTCCTGCTCCAGGGCGACCCACCTGCTCCAGGGCGACCCACCTGCTCCAGGGCGACCCTCCTGCTCCAGGGCAACCCTCCTGCCCCATAGCGACCCACCTGCCCCATAGCGACCCTCCTGCCCCAGGGCGACCCACCTGCTCCAGGGCGACCCTCCTGCCCCAGGGCGACCCTCCTGCCCCTGGGTGACCCTTCTGCCCCCACATGTGGCAACCAGCCCTGGACTACTGCAGGATGCCATAGTCAGTCTCTATTAATTGGGCCAGTGTGGGGGCTGTTTGGGCCTCTGTGTAAATGCCAAGACATATTTATAATCGTAACCACACCTATTGTGGACTACATTTCCCAGCATTCTGTGTAAACTCAGTGCACAGAGCTAGCAGGCATACGAGACACACGCAAGGCCACGTGCTGCTACGTGTAAGCTCACTGGGGTAGGGACTGATGGGAATGTGATAGGGACCTTAGATTGTAAGCTCACTGGGGCAGGGGCTGATGGGAATGGGATAGGGACCTTAGATTGTAAGCTCACTGGGGTAGGGACTGATGGGAATGTGATAGGGACCTTAGATTGTAAGCTCACTGGGGTAGGGACTGATGGGAATGTGATAGGGACCTTAGATTGTAAGCTCACTGGGGCAGGGACTGATGGGAATGGGATAGGGACCTTAGATTGTAAGCTCACTGGGGCAGGGACTGATGGGAATGGGATAGGGACCTTAGATTGTAAGCTCACTGGGGCATTGACTGATAGGAATGGGATAGGGACCTTAGATTGTAAGCTCACTGGGGCAGGGGCTGATGGCAATGGAATAGGGACCTTAGATTGTAAGCTCACTGGGGCAGGGGCTGATGGGAATGTGATAGGGACCTTAGATTGTAAGCTCACTGGGGCAGGGGCTGATGGGAATGGGATAGGGGCCTTAGATTGTAAGCTCACTGGGGCAGGGGCTGATGGGAATGGGATAGGGGCCTTAGATTGTAAGCTCACTGGGGCAGGGACTGATGGGAATGGGATAGGGGCCTTAGATTGTAAGCTCACTGGGGCAGGGACTGATGGGAATGGGATAGGGACCTTAGATTGTAAGCTAACTGGGGCAGGGACTGATGGGAATGGGATAGGGACCTTAGATTGTAAGCTCACTGGGGCAGGGACTGATGGGAATGTGATAGGGACCTTAGATTGTAAGCTCACTGGGGCAGGGACTGATGGGAATGGGATAGGGACCTTAGACTGTAAGCTCACTGGGGCAGGGACTGATGGGAATGGGATAGGGACCTTAGATTGTAAGCTCACTGGGGCAGGGGCTGATGGGAATGGGATAGGGACCTTAGATTGTAAGCTCACTGGGGCAGGGACTGATGGGAATGTGATAGGGACCTTAGATTGTAAGCTCACTGGGGCAGGGACTGATGGGAATGGGATAGGGACCTTAGATTGTAAGCTCACTGGGGCAGGGGCTGATGGGAATGGGATAGGGACCTTAGATTGTAAGCTCACTGGGGCAGGGACTGATGGGAATGGGATAGGGACCTTAGATTGTAAGCTCACTGGGGCAGGGGCTGATGGGAATGGGATAGGGACCTTAGATTGTAAGCTCACTGGGGCAGGGGCTGATGGGAATGTGATAGAGTAACACTAGAGTTATTACTGGGGGCAGGGGGTATTAGTGTAGAGTTATTACTGGGGGCAGGGAGTATTAGTGTAGAGTTATTACTGGGGGCAGGGGGTATTACTGTAGAGTTATTACTGGGGGAGGGGGTATTAGTGTAGAGTTATTACTGGGGGCAGGGGGTATTACTGTAGAGTTATTACTGGGGGCAGGGGGTATTACTGTAGAGTTATTACTGGGGGCAGGGGTATTACTGTAGAGTTATTACTGGGGGCAGGGGGTATTACTGTAGAGTTATTACTGGGGGCAGGGGGTATTAGTGTAGAGTTATTACTGGGGGCAGGGGGTATTAGTGTAGAGTTATTACTGGGGGCAGGGGGTATTACTGTAGAGTTATTACTGGGGGCAGGGGGTATTACTGTAGAGTTATTACTGGGGGAAGGGGGTATTACTGTAGAGTTATTACTGGGGCAGGGGGTATTACTGTAGAGTTATTACTGGGGGCAGGGGGTATTAGTGTAGAGTTATTACTGGGGGCAGGGGGTATTACTGTAGAGTTATTACTGGGGGCAGGGGGTATTACTGTAGAGTTATTACTGGGGGCAGGGGGTATTACTGTAGAGTTATTACTGGGGGCAGGGGGTATTAGTGTAGAGTTATTACTGGGGGCAGGGGGTATTAGTGTAGAGTTATTACTGGGGGCAGGGGGTATTACTGTAGAGTTATTACTGGGGGCAGGGGGTATTAGTGTAGAGTTATTACTGGGGGCAGGGGGTATTACTGTAGAGTTATTACTGGGGGCAGGGGGTATTACTGTAGAGTTATTACCGGGGCAGGGGGTATTACTGTAGAGTTATTACTGGGGGCAGGGGGTATTACTGTAGAGTTATTACTGGGGGCAGGGGTATTAGTGTAGAGTTATTACTGGGGGCAGGGGGTATTACTGTAGAGTTATTACTGGGGGCAGGGGGTATTAGTGTAGAGATATTACTGGGGGCAGGGGGTATTAGTGTAGAGTTATTACTGGGGGCAGGGGGTATTAGTGTAGAGATATTACTGGGGGCAGGGGGTATTACTGTAGAGTTATTACTGGGGGCAGGGGGTATTACTGTAGAGTTATTACTAGGGGCAGGGGGTATTACTGTAGAGTTATTACTGGGGGCAGGGGGTATTAGTGTAGAGATATTACTGGGGGCAGGGGGTATTACTGTAGAGTTATTACTGGGGGCAGGGGGTATTAGTGTAGAGTTATTACTGGGGGCAGGGGGTATTAGTGTAGAGATATTACTGGGGGCAGGGGGTATTACTGTAGAGTTATTACTGGGGGCAGGGGGTATTACTGTAGAGTTATTACTGGGGGCAGGGGGTATTACTGTAGAGTTATTACTGGGGGCAGGGGGTATTACTGTAGAGTTATTACTGGGGGCAGGGGGTATTACTGTAGAGTTATTACTGGGGGCAGGGGTATTAGTGTAGAGTTATTACTGGGGGCAGGGGGTATTAGTGTAGAGTTATTACTGGGGGCAGGGGGTATTAGTGTAGAGTTATTACTAGGGGCAGGGGGTATTACTGTAGAGTTATTACTGGGGGCAGGGGGTATTAGTGTAGAGATATTACTGGGGGCAGGGGGTATTACTGTAGAGTTATTACTGGGGGCAGGGGGTATTAGTGTAGAGTTATTACTGGGGGCAGGGGGTATTAGTGTAGAGTTATTACTGGGGGCAGGGGGTATTACTGTAGAGTTATTACTGGGGGCAGGGGGTATTACTGTAGAGTTATTACTGGGGGCAGGGGGTATTACTGTAGAGTTATTACTGGGGGCAGGGGGTATTACTGTAGAGTTATTACTGGGGGCAGGGGGCATTACTGTACTGGGGCAAGCCCCTCCCACCCCAGCGAATTTCCCCCGAACCCCATTTCCGCCCACCAACACAATGGGGAAGACTCGGCAGTTACGTTTACGTGCTGGAGAGGCGCAAACTATTGATGCGTCATGACGCTTCTGAAAGCGTCCGTTCCCATAGTAACAAACCAGCCGAGGAACCGAGCGGCGCGGTGATTTCTGTATCTGAGCAATGTCCAAAGGAAAGGTCTGTGTGTGTCTGTGCCATATACCCCACTGGGGCCCCCCAGCCTGTGCCATATACCCCACTGGGGCCCCCCAGCCTGTGCCATATACCCCACTGGGGCCCCCCAGCCTGTGCCATATACCCCACTGGGGCCCCCTCAGCCTGTGCCATATACCCCACTGGGGCCCCCCAGCCTGTGCCATATACCCCACTGGGGCCCCTCAGCCTGTGCCATATACCCCACTGGGGCCCCCCAGCCTGTGCCATATACCCCACTGGGGCCCCCCAGCCTGTGCCATATACCCCACTGGGACCCCTCAGCCTGTGCCATATACCCCACTGGGGCCCCCCAGCCTGTGCCATATACCCCACTGGGGCCCCCCAGCCTGTGCCATATACCCCACTGGGGCCCCCCAGCCTGTGCCATATACCCCACTGGGGCCCCCAGCCTGTGCCATATACCCACTGGGGCCCCCCAGCCTGTGCCATATACCCACTGGGGCCCCCCAGCCTGTGCCATATACCCACTGGGGCCCCCCAGCCTGTGCCATATACCCCACTGGGGCCCCCCAGCCTGTGCCATATACCCCACTGGGGCCCCCCAGCCTGTGCCATATACCCCACTGGGGCCCCCCAGCCTGTGCCATATACCCCACTGGGGCCCCCCAGCCTGTGCCATATACCCCACTGGGGCCCCCCCAGCCTGTGCCATATACCCCACTGGGGCCCCCCAGCCTGTGCCATATACCCCTCTGGGGCCCCCCAGCCTGTGCCATATACCCCACTGGGGCCCCCAGCCTGTGCCATATACCCCACTGGGGCCCCCCAGCCTGTGCCATATACCCCACTGGGGCCCCCCAGCCTGTGCCATATACCCCACTGGGGCCCCCCAGCCTGTGCCATATACCCCACTGGGGCCCCCCAGCCTGTGCCATATACCCCACTGGGGCCCCCCAGCCTGTGCCATATACCCCACTGGGGCCCCCCAGCCTGTGCCATATACCCCACTGGGGCCCCCCAGCCTGTGCCATATACCCCACTGGGGCCCCCCAGCCTGTGCCATATACCCCACTGGGCCCCCCAGCCTGTGCCATATACCCCACTGGGGCCCCCCAGCCTGTGCCATATACCCCACTGGGACCCCTCAGCCTGTGCCATATACCCCACTGGGGCCCCCCAGTCTGTGCCATATACCCCACTGGGGCCCCCCAGCCTGTGCCATATACCCCACTTGGGCCCCCCAGCCTGTGCCATATACCCCACTGGGGCCCCCCAGCCTGTGCCATATACCCCACTGGGGCCCCAAATCTACCCTGCCCCCTCAGTCTGTGCCATATACCCCACTGGGGCCCCCCAGCCTGTGCCATATACCCCACTGGGGCCCCAAATCTACCCTGCCCCCTCAGCCTGTGCCATATACCCCACTGGGGCCCCCTAGCCTGTGCCATATACCCCACTGGGGCCCCTCAGCCTGTGCCATATACCCCACTGGGGCCCCCCAGCCTGTGCCATATACCCCACTGGGACCCCTCAGCCTGTGCCATATACCCCACTGGGGCCCCCCAGCCTGTGCCATATACCCCACTGGGGCCCCCCAGCCTGTGCCATATACCCCACTGGGGCCCCCTAGCCTGTGCCATATACCCCACTGGGGCCCCTCAGCCTGTGCCATATACCCCACTGGGGCCCCCTCAGCCTGTGCCATATACCCCACTGGGACCCCTCAGCCTGTGCCATATACCCCACTGGGACCCCTCAGCCTGTGCCATATACCCCACTGGGGCCCCAAACCTACCCTGCCCCCTCAGTCTGTGCCATATACCCCACTGGGGCCTCTATACTGTACTTGGTACCACTATAGGAGGGCACAGGTTGGGGCAGTTGCTGTAATTCTCCTCTGTGTTTCTGATTTCTCTCCCTTTACCCCCAGGGCATGGGCACTAAGGCTCCGTATGGGCACCCGAGGCAGAAGGAGAGGTAAGTGGCACAGACAGTGGTGGCTGGGGCAGTTCATGGGTTTATTGCCCCACTCACTGATCATGTTGTTTCCCCAGGCTGTGCATCCGGTACAAGTGTGCGCTCACAAACACCATCGCTGACGTGCTGAGGCAGCGCCCCGGCTGGACTGAAGTGAGAGAGTAAGGCTGGCACCGACCCCTCTGCCCATCCTGCCCCGCATGTATCTGCCGGGGTATGGGGGGGGGGTAGATTGCGCTTACATCTATTATTAATACATTAGGGGTGTCTGTAGCCTCTAGTTGTACTACAGCTCTCACGCTACAGCTGCTGGGCCTCTATAGGATTCTATAAACATGGGCCCCGGGGCCCCCCAGCCTGAAACTCTTCCCTTTGTTACAGCGACGGTGACTGGGACTTTTACTGGTGCGACGTTGGTTGGTTGCGCGAAAACTTCGACCACATCTACATGGAGGAGCACGTGCGCATCTGCCACTTCCGCAACCACTACGAGGTGAGGCTCCAGCGCTGTGTCTGCCCCATCTTGCCCCATCGGCCACTTGCCCCTAACATCCACTTGCCCCTAACATCCACTTGCCCCATCGGCCACTTGCCCCTAACAGCCACTTGCCCCTAACAGCCACTTGCCCCTAACAGCCACTTGCCCCTAACATCCACTTGCCCCTAACATCCACTTGCCCCATCGGCCACTTGCCCCTAACAGCCACTTGCCCCTAACAGCCACTTGCCCCTAACAGCCACTTGCCCCTAACAGCCACTTGCCCCATCGGCCACTTGCCCCACCGGCCACTTGCCCCTAACAGCCACTTGCCCCTAAAAGCCACTTGCCCCACCGGCCACTTGCCCCTAACAGCCCCTCTCTGTGCAGCTGACACGGAAGAATTTCATGGTGAAGAACCTGAAGCGGTTCCGGAAGCAGCTGGAGCGCGAGTCGGGCAGAACCGAGGCCTCAAAATGTGACTTTTTCCCCAAAACCTTTGAGCTGCCGGCAGAATATCACCTGTTTGTGGAGGAATTCCGCCGGAATCCCGGGATCACGTGGATTATGAAGCCTGTGAGTCTGCGGGGGCTGTTTGTGCCTCTGGGTACTGGGAATGCCGGGGGGGCTGTTTGTGCCTCTGGGTACTGGGAATGCCGGGGGGGCTGTAAGGTGCCACAGACAGTCACTATTTATTGGGCTGGGGGGGCTGTTTGTGCCTCTGGGTACTGGGAATGCTGGGGGGGCTGTAAGGTGCCACAGACAGTCACTATTTATTGGGCTGGGGGGGGGGCTGTTTGTGCCTCTGGGTACTGGGAATGCCAGGGGGGGGGCTGTAAGGTGCCACAGACAGTCACTATTTATTGGGCTGGGGGGGCTGTTTGTGCCTCTGGGTACTGGGAATGCCAGGGGGGCTGTAAGGTGCCACAGACAGTCACTATTTATTGGGCTGGGGGGGCTGTTTGTGCCTCTGGGTACTGGGAATGGCAGGGGGGCTGTAAGGTGCCACAGATAGTCACTATTTATTGGGCTGGGGGGGCTGTTTGTGCCTCTGGGTACTGGGAATGCCAGGGGGGCTGTAAGGTGCCACAGACAGTCACTATTTATTGGGCTGGGGGGGCTGTTTGTGCCTCTGGGTACTGGGAATGCCAGGGGGGGGGGCTGTAAGGTGCCACAGACAGTCACTATTTATTGGGCTGGGGGGGGGGCTGTTTGTGCCTCTGGGTACTGGGAATGCCAGGGGGGCTGTAAGGTGCCACAGACAGTCACTATTTATTGGGCTGGGGGGGCTGTTTGTGCCTCTGGGTACTGGGAATGCCAGGGGGGGCTGTAAGGTGCCACAGACAGTCACTATTTATTGGGCTGGGGGGGCTGTTTGTGCCTCTGGGTACTGGGAATGCCAGGGGGGCTATAAGGTGCCACAGACAGTCACTATTTATTGGGCTGGGGGGGCTGTTTGTGCCTCTGGGTACTGGGAATGCCAGGGGGGCTGTAAGGTGCCACAGACAGTCACTATTTATTGGGCTGGGGGGGCTGTTTGTGCCTCTGGGTACTGGGAATGCCAGCGGGGCTGTAAGGTGCCACAGACAGTCACTATTTATTGGGCTGGGGGGCTGTTTGTGCCTCTGGGTACTGGGAATGCCAGGGGGGCTGTAAGGTGCCACAGACAGTCACTATTTATTGGGCTGGGGGGGCTGTTTGTGCCTCTGGGTACTGGGAATGCCAGGGGGGCTGTAAGGTGCCACAGACAGTCACTATTTATTGGGCTGGGGGGGGGGGGGGCTGTTTGTGCCTCTGGGTACTGGGAATGCCAGGGGGGCTGTAAGGTGCCACAGACAGTCACTATTTATTGGGCTGGGGGGGGGGGCTGTTTGTGCCTCTGGGTACTGGGAATGCCGGGGGGGCTGTAAGGTGCCACAGACAGTCACTATTTATTGGGCTGGGGGGGCTGTTTGTGCCTCTGGGTACTGGGAATGCCAGGGGGGCTGTAAGGTGCCACAGACAGTCACTATTTATTGGGCTGGGGGGGGGGCTGTTTGTGCCTCTGGGTACTGGGAATGCCAGGGGGGCTGTAAGGTGCCACAGACAGTCACTATTTATTGGGCTGGGGGGGGCTGTTTGTGCCTCTGGGTACTGGGAATGCCAGGGGGGCTGTAAGGTGCCACAGACAGTCACTATTTATTGGGCTGGGGGGGCTGTTTGTGCCTCTGGGTACTGGGAATGCCAGGGGGGCTGTAAGGTGCCACAGACAGTCACTATTTATTGGGCAGGGGGGGGCTGTTTGTGCCTCTGGGTACTTGGAATGCCAGGGGGGCTGTAAGGTGCCACAGACAGTCACTATTTATTGGGCTGGGGGGGCTGTTTGTGCCTCTGGGTACTGGGAATGCCGGGGGGGCTGTAAGGTGCCACAGACAGTCACTATTTATTGGGCTGGGGGGGCTGTTTGTGCCTCTGGGGTACTGGGAATGCCAGGGGGGCTGTAAGGTGCCACAGACAGTCACTATTTATTGGGCTGGGGGGGGGGGCTGTTTGTGCCTCTGGGTACTGGGAATGCCAGGGGGGCTGTAAGGTGCCACAGACAGTCACTATTTATTGGGCTGGGGGGGGGGCTGTTTGTGCCTCTGGGTACTGGGAATGCCGGGGGGGCTGTAAGGCGCCACAGACAGTCACTATTTATTGGGTTGGGGGGGGCTGTTTGTGCCTCTGGGTACTGGGAATGCCGGGGGGGGGGGGCTGTAAGGTGCCACAGACAGTCACTATTTATTGGGCTGGGGGGGGGGGCTGTTTGTGCCTCTGGGTACTGGGAATGCTGGGGGGGCTGTAAGGTGCCACAGACAGTCACTATTTATTGGGCTGGGGGGCTGTTTGTGCCTCTGGGTACTGGGAATGCCAGGGGGGCTGTAAGGCGCCACAGACAGTCACTATTTATTGGGCTGGGGGGCTGTTTGTGCCTCTGGGTACTGGGAATGCCGGGGGGGCTGTAAGGTGCCACAGACAGTCACTATTTATTGGGCTGGGGGGGGGGCTGTTTGTGCCTCTGGGTACTGGGAATGCCGGGGGGGCTGTAAGGTGCCACAGACAGTCACTATTTATTGGGCTGGGGGGGGGGGCTGTTTGTGCCTCTGGGTACTGGGAATGCCAGGGGGGCTGTAAGGTGCCACAGACAGTCACTATTTATTGGGCTGGGGGGGCTGTTTGTGCCTCTGGGTACTGGGAATGCTGGGGGGGCTGTAAGGTGCCACAGACAGTCACTATTTATTGGGCTGGGGGGCTGTTTGTGCCTCTGGGTACTGGGAATGCCAGGGGGCTGTAAGGCGCCACAGACAGTCACTATTTATTTGGCTGGGGGGCTGTTTGTGCCTCTGGGTACTGGGAATGCCGGGGGGGCTGTAAGGTGCCACAGACAGTCACTATTTATTGGGCTGGGGGGGGGCTGTTTGTGCCTCTGGGTACTGGGAATGCCAGGGGGGCTGTAAGGTGCCACAGACAGTCACTATTTATTGGGCTGGGGGGGCTGTTTGTGCCTCTGGGTACTGGGAATGCCGGGGGGGGCTGTAAGGCGCCACAGACAGTCACTATTTATTGGGCTGGGGGGCTGTTTGTGCCTCTGGGTACTGGGAATGCCAGGGGGGCTGTAAGGTGCCACAGACAGTCACTATTTATTGGGCTGGGGGGGCTGTTTGTTCCCCTTGGTACTGGGAATGCCAGGGGGTTATAAGGTGCCACAGGCAGTCACTATTTATTGGGCTGGGGGGGCTGTTTGTGCCTCTGGGTACTGGGAATGCCAGGGGGGCTGCTGTAAGGTGCCACAGACAGTCACTATTTATTGGGCTGGGGGGGCTGTTTGTGCCTCTGGGTACTGGGAATGCCAGGGGGGCTGTAAGGTGCCACAGACAGTCCACTATTTATTGGGCTGGGGGGGGGCTGTTTGTGCCTCTGGGTACTGGGAATGCCAGGGGGGCTGTAAGGTGCCACAGTCACTATTTATTGGGCTGGGGGGGGCTGTTTGTGCCTCTGGGTACTGGGAATGCCGGGGGGGCTGTAAGGTGCCACAGACAGTCACTATTTATTGGGCTGGGGGGGGGCTGTTTGTGCCTCTGGGTACTGGGAATGCCAGGGGGGCTGCTGTAAGGTGCCACAGACAGTCACTATTTATTGGGCTGGGGGGGGCTGTTTGTGCCTCTGGGTACTGGGAATGCCGGGGGGGCTGTAAGGTGCCACAGACAGTCACTATTTATTGGGCTGGGGGGGCTGTTTGTACCTCTGGGTACTGGGAATGCCAGGGGGGCTGTAAGGTGCCACAGACAGTCACTATTTATTGGGCTGGGGGGGGGGCTGTTTGTGCCTCTGGGTACTGGGAATGCCAGGGGGGCTGTAAGGTGCCACAGACAGTCACTATTTATTGGGCTGGGGGGGCTGTTTGTGCCTCTGGGTACTGGGAATGCCAGGGGGGCTGTAAGGTGCCACAGACAGTCACTATTTATTGGGCTGGGGGGGGGGGCTGTTTGTGCCTCTGGGTACTGGGAATGCCAGGGGGGCTGTAAGGTACCACAGACAGTCACTATTTATTGGGCTGGGGGGGCTGTTTGTGCCTCTGGGTACTGGGAATGCCAGGGGGGCTGTAAGGTGCCACAGACAGTCACTATTTATTGGGCTGGGGGGGGGTGTTTGTGCCTCTGGGTACTGGGAATGCCAGGGGGGCTGTAAGGTGCCACAGACAGTCACTATTTATTGGGCTGGGGGGGCTGTTTGTGCCTCTGGGTACTGGGAATGCCGGGGGGGCTGTAAGGTGCCACAGACAGTCACTATTTATTGGGCTGGGGGGGCTGTTTGTGCCTCTGGGTACTGGGAATGCCAGGGGGCTGTAAGGTGCCACAGACAGTCACTATTTATTGGGCTGGGGGGGGGCTGTTTGTGCCTCTGGGTACTGGGAATGCCAGGGGGCTGTAAGGTGCCAAAGACAGTCACTATTTATTGGGCTGGGGGGGGGTGTTTGTGCCTCTGGGTACTGGGAATGCCAGGGGGCTGTAAGGTGCCACAGACAGTCACTATTTATTGGGCTGGGGGGGCTGTTTGTGCCTCTGGGTACTGGGAATGCCAGGGGGGCTGTAAGGTGCCACAGACAGTCACTATTTATTGGGCTGGGGGGGCTGTTTGTGCCTCTGGGTACTGGGAATGCCAGGGGGCTGTAAGGTGCCACAGACAGTCACTATTTATTGGGCTGGGGGGGCTGTTTGTGCCTCTGGGTACTGGGAATGCCAGGGGGGGCTGTAAGGTGCCACAGACAGTCACTATTTATTGGGCTGGGGGGGGGGCTGTTTGTGCCTCTGGGTACTGAGAATGCCAGGGGGGCTGTAAGGTGCCAAAGACAGTCACTATTTATTGGGCTGGGGGGGGGTGTTTGTGCCTCTGGGTACTGGGAATGCCAGGGGGCTGTAAGGTGCCACAGACAGTCACTATTTATTGGGCTGGGGGGGCTGTTTGTGCCTCTGGGTACTGGGAATGCCGGGGGGGCTGTAAGGTGCCACAGACAGTCCACTATTTATTGGGCTGGGGGGGCGGCTGTTTGTGCCTCTGGGTACTGGGAATGCCAGGGGGGCTGTAAGGTGCCACAGACAGTCACTATTTAATTGGGCTGGGGGGGGGCTGTTTGTGCCTCTGGGTACTGGGAATGCTGGGGGGCAGTTTGGGCCAGTCTGGGTACTGGGAATGCTGGGGGGCAGTTTGGGCCAGTCTGGGTACTGGGAATGCTGGGGGGGCAGTTTGGGCCAGTCTGGGTACTGGGAATGCTGGGGGGGCAGTTTGGGCCAGTCTGGGTACTGGGAATGCTGGGGGGGGCAGTTTGGGCCAGTCTGGGTACTGGGAATGCTGGGGGGGCAGTTTGGGCCAGTCTGGGTACTGGGAATGCTGGGGGGGCAGTTTGGGCCAGTCTGGGTACTGGGAATGCTGGGGGGCAGTTTGGGCCAGTCTGGGTACTGGGAATGCTGGGGGGGCAGTTTGGGCCAGTCTGGGTACTGGGAATGCTGGGGGCAGTTTGGGCCAGTCTGGGTACTGGGAATGCTGGGGGGCAGTTTGGGCCAGTCTGGGTACTGGGAATGCTGGGGGGGCAGTTTGGGCCAGTCTGGGTACTGGGAATGCTGGGGGGCAGTTTGGGCCAGTCTGGGTACTGGGAATGCTGGGGGGCAGTTTGGGCCAGTCTGGGTACTGGGAATGCTGGGGGGGCAGTTTGGGCCAGTCTGGGTACTGGGAATGCTGGGGGGCAGTTTGGGCCAGTCTGGGGTACTGGGAATGCTGGGGGGGCAGTTTGGGCCAGTCTGGGTACTGGGAATGCTGGGGGGCAGTTTGGGCCAGTCTGGGTACTGGGAATGCTGGGGGGCAGTTTGGGCCAGTCTGGGAATGCTGGGGGGGCAGTTTGGGCCAGTCTGGGTACTGGGAATGCTGGGGGGGCAGTTTGGGCCAGTCTGGGTACTGGGAATGCTGGGGGGGCAGTTTGGGCCAGTCTGGGTACTGGGAATGCTGGGGGGCAGTTTGGGCCAGTCTGGGTACTGGGAATGCTGGGGGGGCAGTTTGGGCCAGTCTGGGTACTGGGAATGCTGGGGGGGCAGTTTGGGCCAGTCTGGGTACTGAGAATGCTGGGGGGGCAGTTTGGGCCAGTCTGGGGTACTGGGAATGCTGGGGGGGCAGTTTGGGCCAGTCTGGGTACTGGGAATGCTGGGGGGCAGTTTGGGCCAGTCTGGGTACTGGGAATGCTGGGGGGGCAGTTTGGGCCAGTCTGGGTACTGGGAATGCTGGTTGGGCAGTTTGGGGCCAGTCTGGGTACTGGGAATGCTGGGGGGGCAGTTTGGGCCAGTCTGGGTACTGGGAATGCTGGGGGGGGCAGTTTGGGCCAGTCTGGGTACTGGGAATGCTGGGGGGGCAGTTTGGGCCAGTCTGGGTACTGGGAATGCTGGGGGGGCAGTTTGGGCCAGTCTGGGTACTGGGAATGCTGGGGGGGCAGTTTGGGCCAGTCTGGGTACTGGGAATGCTGGGGGGGCAGTTTGGGCCAGTCTGGGTACTGGGAATGCTGGGGGGGCAGTTTGGGCCAGTCTGGGGTACTGGGAATGCTGGGGGGGCAGTTTGGGCCAGTCTGGGTACTGGGAATGCTGGGGGGGCAGTTTGGGCCAGTCTGGGTACTGGGAATGCTGGGGGGGCAGTTTGGGCCAGTCTGGGTACTGGGAATGCTGGGGGGGCAGTTTGGGCCAGTCTGGGCCAGCAGCACAGCTAACAGAACCTCTCGTTCCCAGGTTGCCAGGTCCCAGGGTCGGGGGATTTTCCTGTTCAGGAGACTCAAGGACATCACTGATTGGAGGAAGGTAGGGGCTCGGGATTTTGGGAATGCCAAGTAACCCCGCCCCCAGCGGCAGTCTAACTCTAAATCCTCTTCCCTAGGATGGGGGGCGCCCCGATGAGCAGAGAGAGGACATCCCTGTGGAGAATTATGTGGCGCAGCGGTATATTGAAAATCCATATTTGATTGGAGGTAAGAGAAACACAGCCCGCACCCCATTGGCTGGAGCAGCCTCACTTCCTCCTGTCCTGGGATTGTACTTATTATTTAGCCTGGCATTGGCTCCCCTGTGTGGGCACAGTAGGTACTGTATAGGGGGGCACTGGCTGCTCTGTGTGGGCACAGTAGGTACTGTATAGGGGGGCACTGGCTGCTCTGTGTGGGCACAGTAGGTACTGTATAGGGGGGCACTGGCTGCTCTGTGTGGGCACAGTAGGTACTGTATAGGGGGCATTGGCTCCCCTGTGTGGGCACAGTAGGTACTGTATAGGGGGGCACTGGCTGCTCTGTGTGGGCACAGTAGGTACTGTATAGGGGGCACTGGCTGCTCTGTGTGGGCACAGTAGGTACTGTATAGGGGGGCACTGGCTGCTCTGTGTGGGCACAGTAGGTACTGTATAGGGGCATTGGCTCCCCTGTGTGGGCACAGTAGGTACTGTATAGGGGGGCACTGGCTGCTCTGTGTGGGCACAGTAGGTACTGTATAGGGGGCACTGGCTGCTCTGTGTGGGCACAGTAGGTACTGTATAGGGGGGCACTGGCTGCTCTGTGTGGGCACAGTAGGTACTGTATAGGGGCATTGGCTCCCCTGTGTGGGCACAGTAGGTACTGTATAGGGGGGCACTGGCTGCTCTGTGTGGGCACAGTAGGTACTGTATAGGGGGGCACTGGCTGCTCTGTGTGGGCACAGTAGGTACTGTATAGGGGCATTGGCTCCCCTGTGTGGGCACAGTAGGTACTGTATAGGGGGGCACTGGCTGCTCTGTGTGGGCACAGTAGGTACTGTATAGGGGGCATTGGCTCCCCTGTGTGGGCACAGTAGGTACTGTATAGGGGGCACTGGCTGCTCTGTGTGGGCACAGTAGGTACTGTATAGGGGGCATTGGCTCCCCTGTGTGGGCACAGTAGGTACTGTATAGGGGCATTGGCTCCCCTGTGTGGGCACAGTAGGTACTGTATAGGGGGGCACTGGCTGCTCTGTGTGGGCACAGTAGGTACTGTATAGGGGGCACTGGCTGCTCTGTGTGGGCACAGTAGGTACTGTATAGGGGGGCACTGGCTGCTCTGTGTGGGCACAGTAGGTACTGTATAGGGGCATTGGCTCCCCTGTGTGGGCACAGTAGGTACTGTATAGGGGGGCACTGGCTGCTCTGTGTGGGCACAGTAGGTACTGTATAGGGGGCACTGGCTGCTCTGTGTGGGCACAGTAGGTACTGTATAGGGGGGCACTGGCTGCTCTGTGTGGGCACAGTAGGTACTGTATAGGGGCATTGGCTCCCCTGTGTGGGCACAGTAGGTACTGTATAGGGGGCACTGGCTGCTCTGTGTGGGCACAGTAGGTACTGTATAGGGGGGCACTGGCTGCTCTGTGTGGGCACAGTAGGTACTGTATAGGGGCATTGGCTCCCCTGTTGTGGGCCACAGTAGGTACTGTATAGGGGGGCACTGGCTGCTCTGTTGTGGGCACAGTAGGTACTGTATAGGGGGCACTGGCTGCTCTGTGTGGGCACAGTAGGTACTGTATAGGGGGCACTGGCTGCTCTGTGTGGGCACAGTAGGTACTGTATAGGGGCACTGGCTGCTCTGTGTGGGCACAGTAGGTACTGTATAGGGGGCACTGGCTGCTCTGTGTGGGCACAGTAGGTACTGTATAGGGGGCACTGGCTGCTCTGTGTGGGCACAGTAGGTACTGTATAGGGGGGCACTGGCTGCTCTGTGTGGGCACAGTAGGTACTGTATAGGGGGCGCTGGCTGCTCTGTGTGGGCACAGTAGGTACTGTATAGGGGGGGCACTGGCTGCTCTGTGTGGGCCACAGTAGGTACTGTATAGGGGGCATTGGCTCCCCTGTGTGGGCCACAGTAGGTACTGTATAGGGGGGCACTGGCTGCTCTGTGTGGGCACAGTAGGTACTGTATAGGGGGCACTGGCTGCTCTGTGTGGGCACAGTAGGTACTGTATAGGGGGGCACTGGCTGCTCTGTGTGGGCACAGTAGGTACTGTATAGGGGGCACTGGCTGCTCTGTGTGGGCACAGTAGGTACTGTATAGGGGGGCACTGGCTGCTCTGTGTGGGCACAGTAGGTACTGTATAGGGGCACTGGCTGCTCTGTGTGGGCACAGTAGGTACTGTATAGGGGGCACTGGCTGCTCTGTGTGAGCACAGTAGGTACTGTATAGGGGCACTGTGTGGGCACAGTAGGTACTGTATAGGGGGCACTGTGGGCACAGTAGGTACTGTATAGGGGGCACTGTGTGGGCACAGTAGGTACTGTATAGGGGGCACTGGCTGCTCTGTGTGGGCACAGTAGGTACTGTATAGGGGCACTGTGTGGGCACAGTAGGTACTGTATAGGGGGCACTGCGTGGGCACAGTAGGTACTGTATAGGGGGCACTGCGTGGGCACAGTAGGTACTGTATAGGGGGCACTGTGTGGGCACAGTAGGTACTGTATAGGGGGCGCTGTGTTGGCACAGTAGGCATAGGGGGCACTGTGTGGGCACAGTAGGTACTGTATAGGGGGCACTGTGTGGGCACAGTAGGTACTGTATAGGGGCGCTGTGTGGGTACAGTAGGTACTGTATAGGGGGCACTGTGTGGGCACAGTAGGTACTGTATAGGGGGCACTGCGTGGGCACAGTAGGTACTGTATAGGGGGCACTGCGTGGGCACAGTAGGTACTGTATAGGGGGCACTGCGTGGGCACAGTAGGTACTGTATAGGGGGCACTGCGTGGGCACAGTAGGTACTGTATAGGGGGCACTGTGTGGGCACAGTAGGTACTGTATAGGGGGCGCTGTGTTGGCACAGTAGGCATAGGGGGCACTGTGTGGGCACAGTAGGCATAGGGGGCACTGTGTGGGCACAGTAGGCATAGGGGGCACTGGTTGCTCTGACTAATGAATTTCTTATAATCTTTTTCACAGGAAGAAAGTTTGATTTGCGCATTTATGTTCTTGTGACCTCGGTAAGTGCCACAAACCTGGCTTAGATACCCTCTGCCCTGTGCCACCCTTACCCACTGTTCTGTGCCACCCTTACCCTCTGCTCTGTGCCACCCTTACCCACTGCTCTGTGCCACCCTTACCCTCTGCTCTGTACCACCCTTACCCTCTGCTCTGTGCCACCCTTACCCTCTGCTCTGTGCCACCCTTACCCTCTGCTCTGTGCCACCCTTACCCTCTGCTCTGTGCCTCCCTTACCCTCTGCTCTGTGCTGCTCTTACCCACTGCTCTGTGCCGCCCTTACCCTCTGCTCTGTGCCACCCTTACCCACTGCTCTGTGCCACCCTTACCCTCTGCTCGGTGCCACCCTTACCCTCTGCTCTGTGCCTCCCTTACGCTCTGCTCTGTGCCGCCCTTACCCTCTGCTCTGTGCCGCCCTTACCCTCTGCTCTGTGCCACCCTTACCCCCTGCTCTGTGCCACCCTTACCCCCTGCTCTGTGCCACCCTTACCCTCTGCTCTGTGTCTCCCTTACTCTCTGCTCTTTGCCACCCTTACCCCCTGCTCTGTGCCACCCTTACCTCCTGCTCTGTGCCACCCTTACCCCCTGCTCTGTGCCACCCTTACCCTCTGCTCTGTGTCTCCCTTACCCTCTGCTCTGTGCCACCCTTACCCTCTACTCTGTGCCGCCCTTACCCTCTGCTCTGTGCCGCCCTTACCCTCTGCTCTGTGCTGCCCTTACCCTCTGCTCTGTGCCGCCCTTACCCTCTGCTCTGTGCCGCCCTTACCCTCTGCTCTGTGCCTCCCTTACCCACTGCTCTGTGCCGCCCTTACCCTCTGCTCTGTGCCACCCTTACCCACTGCTCCGTGCCACCCTTACCCCCTGCTCTGTGCCACCCTTACCCTCTGCTCTGTGCCACCCTTACCCCCTGCTCTGTGCCACCCTTACGCTCTGCTCTGTGCCGCCCTTACCCTCTGCTCTGTGCCGCCCTTACCCTCTGCTCTGTGCCGCTCTTACCCACTGCTCTGTGCCACCCTTACCCTCTGCTCTGTGTCTCCCTTACCCTCTGCTCTGTGCCACCCTTACCCTCTGCTCTGTGCCACCCTTACCCCTTGCTCTGTTCCACTGTTACCCCCTGCTCTGTGCCACCCTTACCCTCTGCCCTGTGCCACCCTTACCCCCTGCTCTGTGCCAACCTTACAGAGGGTAAGGGTGGCACAGAGCAGGGGGTAAGGGTGGCACAGGGCAGAGGGTAAGGGTGGCACAGAGCAGGGGGTAAGAGTGGAACAGAGCAAGGGGTAAGGGTGGCACAGAGCAGAGGGTAAGGGTGGCACAGAGCAGAGGGTAAGGGAGACACAGAGCAGAGGGTAAGGGTGGCACAGAGCAGTGGGTAAGAGCGGCACAGAGCAGAGGGTAAGGGCGGCTCTGTGTCTCCCTTACCCTCTGCTCTGTGCCACCCTTACTCTCTGCTCTGTGCCACCCTTACCCCTTGCTCTGTGCCACCCTTACCCTCTGCCCTGTGCCACCCTTACCCCCTGCTCTGTGCCACCCTTACCCTCTGCTCTGTGCCACCCTTACCCACTGCTCTGTGCCACCCTTACCCTCTGCTCTGTGCCACCCTTACCCACTGCTCTGTGCCACCCTTACCCTCTGCTCTGGGCCACCCTTACCCACTGCTCTGGGCCACCCTTACCCTCTGCTCTGTGCCACCCTTACCCTCTGCTCTGTGCCACCCTTACCCTCTGCTCTGTGCCTCCCTTACCCTCTGCTCTGTGCCGCCCTTACCCTCTGCTCTGTGCCGCCCTTACCCACTGCTCTGTGCCACCCTTACCCCCTGCTCTGTGCCTCCCTTACCCCCTGCTCTGTGCCACCCTTACCCTCTGCTCTGTGCCACCCTTACCCCTGCTCTGTGCCACCCTTACCCTCTGCTCTGTGCCACCCTTAACCCCTGCTCTGTGCCACCCTTACCCTCTGCTCTGTGCCACCATTACCCCCTGTTCTGTGCCACCCTTACCCCCTGCTCTGTGCCTCCCTTAACCCCTGCTCTGTGCCACCCTTACCCTCTGCTCTGTGCCACCCTTACCCACTGCTCTGTGCCACCCTTACCCCCTGCTCTGTGCCACCCTTACCCTCTGCTTTGTGCCACCCTTACCCCCTGCTCTGATCCACCCTTACCCCCTGCTCTGTGCCACCCTTACCCTCTGCTCTGTGCCACCCTTACCCCCTGCTCTGTGCCACCCTTACCCTCTGCTCTGTGCCACCCTTACCCCCTGCTCTGTGCCACCCTTACCCTCTGCTCTGTGCCACCCTTACCCCCTGCTCTGTGCCACCCTTACCCTCTGCTCTGTGCCACCATTACCCCCTGCTCTGTGCCACCCTTACCCACTGCTCTGTGCCACCCTTACCCTCTGCTCGGTGCCACCCTTACCCTCTGCTCTGTGCCTCCCTTACGCTCTGCTCTGTGCCGCCCTTACCCTCTGCTCTGTGCCGCCCTTACCCTCTGCTCTGTGCCGCCCTTACCCTCTGCTCTGTGCCGCCCTTACCCACTGCTCTGTGCCGCCCTTACCCTCTGCTCTGTGCCGCCATTACCCACTGCTCTGTGCCGCCCTTACCCTCTGCTCTGTGCCACCCTTACCCCTGCTCTGTGCCACCCTTACCCTCTGCTCTGTGCCACCCTTACCCTCTGCTCTGTGCCACCCTTACCCCCTTCTCTGTGCCACCCTTACCCCCTGCTCTGTGCCACCCTTGCCCTCTGCTCTGTGCCACCCTTACCCCCTGCTCTGTGCCACCCTTACCCTCTGCTCTGTGCCACCCTTACCCTCTGCTCTGTGCCACCCTTACCCCCTGCTCTGTGCCGCCCTTACCCTCTGCCCTGTTCCACCCTTACCCTCTGCTCTGTGCCACCCTTACCCACTGCTCTGTGCCACCCTTACCCTCTGCTCGGTGCCACCCTTACCCTCTGCTCTGTGCCTCCCTTACCCTCTGCTCTGTGCCACCCTTACCCTCTGCTCTGTGCCACCCTTACCCTCTGCTCTGTGCCGCCCTTACCCACTGCTCTGTGCCGCCCTTACCCTCTGCTCTGTGCCGCCCTTACCCACTGCTCTGTGCCGCCCTTACCCTCTGCTCTGTGCCACCCTTACCCCCTGCTCTGTGCCACCCTTACCCCCTGCTCTGTGCCACAGTATGTGCCGCTGAAGGCCTGGCTGTACCGGGATGGCTTTGCCCGTTTCTCTAACACACGGTTTACTCTCAGTAGTATTGATGACCAGTGTATCCTTTACTCCGCCGCTATTGGGGGGCAGAGGGGGGCAGTTACATTTCTATCCAAATGGGGGGGGGGCAGCGACATAATGTAAAGTTACATAAATTCCATAACTTATCTGTAAATGCACTGCACTAAACCCTGACTCACTTCCTGGAAACGTCCATAACTTCCTTAGCGACTAATGACGAGGGCAGGTAGGTGGGTGGGGCTTACACATAGGGCAAACTCCATGCGCCCTAACGACTCATTAGCACATTAATTAGTGGAACTGTATATGAACTGCTTGTTATAGAGTCACAGAAACCTCATTGGGCCCAAACCCCTGGGAACAGGAACACATTGCAGCTGTAATCAGTCCCACTGGGTCACTGTCATACGATTGGTTCCTGTACAGAACCCCCTCCCATTGGTTAGATTTAGTCCCACTGGGTCACTGTCATACGATTGGTTCCTGTACAGAACCCGCTCCCATTGGTTAGATTTAGTCCCACTGGGTCACTGTCATACGATTGGTTCCTGTACAGAACCCCCTCCCATTGGTTAGATTTAGTCCCACTGGGTCACTGTCATACGATTGGTTCCTGTACAGAACCCCCTCCCATTGGTTAGATTTAGTCCCACTGGGTCACTGTCATACGATTGGTTCCTGTACAGAACCCCTCCCATTGGTTAGATTTAGTCCCACTGGGTCACTGTCATACGATTGGTTCCTGTACAGAACCCCTCCCATTGGTTAGATTTAGTCCCACTGGGTCACTGTCATACGATTGGTTCCTGTAACTGTTTCCTGTACAGAACCCCCTCCCATTGGTTAGATTTAGTCCCACTGGGTCACTGTCATACGATTGGTTCCTGTAACTGTTTCCTGTACAGAACCCCCTCCCATTGGTTAGATTTAGTCCCACTGGGTCACTGTCATACGATTGGTTCCTTTAACTGTTTCCTGTACAGAACCCCCTCCCATTGGTTAGATTTAGGGCTTTATCCTTATATCTGAACATTCATTGGAAGGCGACTAATATCTGACCATGTTTGGGCAGTACCTGGGTTTGGGGAAGAGTGGGGCGACACAGTACCATTGGCCAGGGGTGGGGGTGCCCCCCTTATACAGCTGAAGGGAGAGAAGACCCCTGACTCTGTGAGAAGCAGCCCGGCCCCCACTCTGCCCCAGTGCCCCCTTGACCCCCCAGTACAGATATACATCTGACCAATGTGGCTGTGCAGAAAACGGCACCGGACTACGACCCAGAAAAGGTAAGTGATTCCGTGTCCCCTGTGGGAGCCGTGGGGCCCAGTGGATCCACTGAGGGAAAGCCGTAGGGGGCAGATAAGCGGATCTACCCCACGTGTGGTCTTAGTGCTAACTGCCCCTGCAGGGGGCCCTGGGGCGAGGTCACATGGGGCGCAGATCCACTGAGGGAGGAGATAAGCGGATCTACCCCACGTGTGACCTTAGTGCTAACTGCCCCTGCAGGGGGCCCTGGGGCGAGGTCACATGGGGCGCAGATCCACTGAGGGAGGAGATAAGCGGATCTACCCCACGTGTGGCCTTAGTGCTAACTGCCCCTGCAGGGGGCCCTGGGGCGAGGTCACATGGGGCGCAGATCCACTGAGGGAGGAGATAAGCGGATCTACCCCACGTGTGGCCTTAGTGCTAACTGCCCCTGCAGGGGTGCAAGTGGATGATGCAGCAGTTGCGCCAGTTCCTGACGGCGCGGCACGGCCCGGAGACCGTAGAGGTTCTGTTCAGTAACATGGACGATATCATCATCAAGAGCCTGCAGAGCGTCCAGAAGATCATCATCAACGACAAGCACTGCTTCGAGCTGTACGGCTACGACATCCTACTGGACCAGGACCTCAAGCCGTAAGCCCCCCCCCCCCGATATATGGGCCAGTACAGTAACAGAACCATAGCCCAAGCCATCTCCCTTCCTGCCCACAGGTGGCTCCTAGAGGTAAATGCCTCCCCCTCGCTCACAGCCAGCAGTCAGGACGATCACGAGCTGAAGTGTCGCCTCCTAGAGGACGTGCTGCACGTGGTGGATATGGAGGGCAGGTAAGGGCCGGGGGGTTGCAGGGGGGGCCCCTCCTGGAAGTGCACCCCTAAATGATTTCCTTCTTCTCCTCAGACTAACGGGGAGGGAAAAGCGCGTTGGGGGCTTCGACCTGATGTGGAACGAGGGGGCAGTGTCCCGCGAGGGGGCCCAGAGCGACACCCTCAGCCACGGGGAGTTTGTGGCCAACACCCATTTAGGTGAGACGGCGCTGTGGGCGTGGAACTGGGAGCCCCCAACTCTTATTGGTTATCAGCCTGCCAGTAACGCTGCCCGACACGCTGGGGCAGTGATGGTTATGGGCACGGGGGTCCCGGGTATCTGCCCCGCAGGAAATACATTCTATTTGCATGTCGGGCAGTTTGGGCAAAGAGGAGCCCCCTGATTGGTCACGCTCTGTGTGTTAGTAATGTGAATGCTGAGCCAATGCACAGTCACCGTGACACTACGTTTCCTTTCCCTATGTCTGGTTCCTAAGGAAAGTGGCACCTTAGCAACCAGTTCTGCTGAACAGTCCCCATGCGCTCCAACGACCAACTGCAAACTGTCTCCCATTCTGACCCAGAGCCCTTTCCTTCCAGGTTGTGTTAATGACAGAAAGAGACAGCTCCAGCAAGTTCTGAAAGCAGCTCGGAAGCCATGATGTGTGGCCCCCGGGGCCCAGAACAACAGCCATGAGCGGCCACTGGGGGGCACTGCACTGTATACAGAGCGTATGGACTGAGTGTGAGTCATGCATAGGGGAGTTGGGCCAGTACTGGGGGTGTTAGAGCCCCCCCTGCGAGGAAAGGATGGATCCGCCCACTGCACCCCGTTACCCAGCAGCGCCTCATTCTCCCAGCAGCACCCTCTTTCCTTTCTTCCCCAGAGGCATTCCTGCCAACAGAGACACGAGGGTGCCACGCTGTGCCAACGGCGCCATTATGTGCCCAGCTGTTTGTGGGTACCCGGCGGGAAGGAATCACTGTTATTTGGGGGTGTATAGTCTCACCCCCGAATTACTTACACTGACACAGCCCAGCAAGGAGAGCCATTTCCACTGGTCACACTGGGCTGGGGGCAGGACCAACTCCGACCCACTGAAGCTGGTTCTGTACAGCCCTGCGTGGCCCAACCTGCTGCTCATAGAGCCGGGTCAGATCTGTAAGTATCGGGGGGCTGGGTGGGGCTTGTAGGGAATTTAATGTGAATAAAAGGCCGATCCCCCAGAAATGGTGTTTATATCACTTTGGTTCTAAAATCAGACTGGGGGCTTCCTTGCAGCTCATTGGACACTGAATGCCATGAATACCCTGCGAAGAGAAGCACTGAACCAATTGTCTTCTCCCCTTGGGCCCGCCCCTCCCACCCAGGCCAGTCTCGCCTTGGGCCCGCCCCTCCCACCCAGGCCAGTCTCGCCTTGGGCCCACCCCTCCCACCCAGGCCAGTCTCGCCTTGGGCCCGCCCCTCCCACCCAGGCCAGTCTCGCCTTGGGCCCGCCCCTCCCACCCAGGCCAGTCTCGCCTTGGGCCCGCCCCTCCCACCCAGGGTGCCAAAGCCATGTGACCTGTGCTCTGATAAACTTTAGTCACACTTTACTGCTGCGCTGCAAGTTGGAGTGATATCCCCCCCCCTCACCCCCAGCAGCCGATCAGCAGAACAATGGGAAGGGAGCAAGATAGCAGCTCCCAGTAGGTATCAGAATAGCACTCAATAGTAAGAAATCCAAGTCCGGCTTGGGACTCCTCCAGTTACATGGGAGTAGGAGGAACAATAGGTTAGCTGAAAGCAGTTCTAATGTGTAGCGCTGGCTGAAAGCACAAGGCACTGAGATGGCACCTACACACCAATATTACAGCTACAAATACATTTGTTGGTTGAAGAATAAAAGGTTAAATGGCAGAGGGAATTATTTGCTGTGTAACAGGGTCATTTAGAGATAAACTGCCCCATAAATATCATGGGAGGGGCCCTTTAACTCGCAGACACCAGGAGCCACTGGGCCGGGGGCAGGAGAGGGCAGTACTGAGGGGCTGGATCCTTCCCTGGTTCTGGTTCTACAGCCTCACTCCCTATTTACTGTCACTGGGTCAGTGCCGCCTATTCCATATGTCTTAGGGTACTTACCTGCTGGAGAGGGGCAGCCCCCTGGGGGTAGGGCAGATAGGAGGATCCCTGGGGGCAGGGCAGATAGGTGGATCCCTGGGGGTAGGGCAGATAGGAGGATCCCTGGGAGAGGGCAGATAGGAGGATCCCTGGGGGCAGGGCAGATAGGAGGATCCCTGGGGGCAGGGCAGATAGGAGGATCCCTGGGGGCAGGGCAGATAGGAGGATCCCTGGGGGCAGGGCAGATAGGAGCAGGGGGGGGGGAGAGGTAGGGGGTAGGGCAGATAGGAGGATCCCTGGGGGTAGGGCAGATAGGAGAATCCCTGGGGGTAGGGCAGATAGGAGGATCCCTGGTGGCAGGGCAGATAGGAGAATCCCTGGGGGCAGGGCAGATAGGAGGATCCCTGGTGGCAGGGCAGATAGGAGAATCCCTGGGGGCAGGGCAGATAGGAGGATCCCTGGTGGCCAGGGCAGATAGGAGGGATCCCTGGGGGCAGGGCAGATAGGAGGATCCCTGGTGGCAGGGCAGATAGGAGGATCCCTGGGGGCAGGGCAGATAGGAGCAGGGGGGGGAGAGGTAGGGGGTAGGGCAGATAGGGAGGATCCCTGGGGGCAGGGCAGATAGAAGGATCCCTGGTGGCAGGGCAGATAGGAGAATCCCTGGGGGTAGGGCAGATAGGAGGCAGGGGGGGGGAGAGGTTAGGGGGTAGGGCAGATAGGAGGATCCCTGGGGGTAGGGCAGATAGGAGAATCCCTGGGGGTAGGGCAGATAGGAGCGGGGGGGGGGGGGGGGAGGTAGGGGGTAGGGCAGATAGGAGAATCCCTGGGGGTAGGGCAGATAGGAGGGGGGGGGGAGGTAGGGGCTAGGGCAGATAAGAGGATCCCTGGGGGTAGGGCAGATAGGAGAATCCCTGGGGGTAGGGCAGATAGGAGGGGGGGGGGGAGGTAGGGGGTAGGGGGTAGGGCAGATAGGAGGATCCCTGGGGGCAGGGCAGAAAGGAGGGGAGGTAGGGGGTAGGAGCCGGGGTAGGATCGGGGTCGGATAGGACGGAGATTCAGCACCACGGAGAGTTCCCTGAACAGCGGACATTTCCCTACTGTGCTGGGAAACTCAGTATTGGGGGTAGAAACCGAGGTGGGGGGGGGGGGGGGGGGGGCGGAGAGATGGGGGTAGGAGAAGGGGGGGTGGGGGGTAGGAGCGGGAGGGAGATGGGGGTAGGAGCAGGGGGAGGTAGGAGGGGAGGAGGAGGGGGTAGGAGAAGGGGTAGGAGCTGGGGGGGTAGGAGCGGGAGGGAGGTGGGGGTAGGAGCAGGGGGGAGGTAGGAGGGGAGGAGGAGGGGGTAGGAGAAGGGGGGGTAGGAGCAGGGGGGTGGGGGGTAGGAGTAGGGGGTAGGAGCGGGGCAATAAGAGGGGTCGGACAGGACGGAGATTGAGCACCACGGAGAGTTCCCGGAGCAGCAGATTCCCCCCCCCCTCCCCCAAGTACTGAGTTTCCCAGCATGCCCCGCCGCCCATCTCCTAACGTATTCCCCGCCCCCCAGGGAACTCCATCTCCCAGCATCCCCTGCCAGCCCCCCACCCTACAGTTCCTCCGCCCGCCCCGGAAGTGGCTCCTCCCATGATGGCGGCGCAGTCGGACGGGCCCCGGGGCCCCCGGTACTCTCTCCCGGACGGGCTGTGGCTTGTGGCGGCGCTGCTGGTCTTTCTCTCCGACGGGGCCTCCGACCTGGCTCTGGCGGCCGATTACCTGCAGCGGCGGCGGGTCAGTTGCTTCTGGGCTACGGTCCTACTGGTCCTACTGCCCTCCCTCCTCACCCAGAGCCTCAGCCTCACCTGGGCCCTCACCGACCGCTGGGGCCCCCCCGCCCGCGGCCCCCCCCGCACCCCCTGCTGCCGCCTCTGCGCCTGGCTCCTACACGGCTCCGTGCATCTGCTCCAGCTGGGGCAAGTCTGGAGGTGAGTGGGGCAGGGGGGCAAGTGTGGGGGCAAGAGGGCAAGGCTAGGGGCATGAGGGCAAGACTGGGGGCATGAGGGCAAGCCTAGGGGCATGAGGGCAAGACTGGGCGCATGGGGGCATGAGGGCAAGACTGGGGGCATGAGGGCAAGCCTAGGGGCATGAGGGCAAGACTGGGGGCATGAGGGCAAGCCTAGGGGCATGAGGGCAAGACTGGGCGCATGGGGGCATGAGGGCAAGACTGGGGGCAAGAGGGCAAGACTGGGGGCATGAGGGCAAGGCTGGGGGCAGAGGGCAAGACTGGGGGCAGGAGGGCAAGGCTGGGGGCATGAGGGCAAGGCTGGGGGCAGGAAGGCAAGGCTGGGGGCATGAGGGCAAGGCTGGGGGCAAGAGGGCAAGACTGGGGGCAAGAGGGCAAGGCTAGGGGCATGAGGGCAAGGCTGGGGCAAGAGGGCAAGACTGGGGGCAGGAGGGCAAGGCTGGGGGCATGAGGGCAAGGCTGGGGGCAGGAGGGCAAGGCTGGGGGCATGAGGGCAAGGCTGGGGGCAAGAGGGCAAGACTGGGGGCAAGAGGGCAAGGCTAGGGGCATGAGGGCAAGGCTGGGGGCAAGAGGGCAAGACTGGGGGCAGGAGGGCAAGGCTGGGGGCATGAGGGCAAGGCTGGGGGCAAGAGGGCAAGACTGGGGGCAGGAGGGCAAGGCTGGGGGCATGAGGGCAAGGCTAGGGGCAAAACTGAGGGGTAGCAATGGCTGCTCTGCCCCTAAGGGAGAAATGTAAATATGGGGCATAAGGGCAAGGCTAGGGGCAAGAGGGCAAGGCTAGGGGCATGAGGGCAAGGCTAGGGGCATGAGGGCAAGACTAGGGGCATGAGGGCAAGGCTAGGGGCATGAGGACAAGACTGGGGGCATGAGGGCAAGGCTAGGGGCATGAGGGCAAGACTGGGGGCATGAGGGCAAGGCTAGGGGCATGAGGGCAAGACTGGGGGCAAGAGGGCAAGGCTAGGGGCATGAGGGCAAGGCTGGGGGCAAGAGGGCAAGACTGGGGGCAGGAGGGCAAGGCTGGGGGCATGAGGGCAAGGCTGGGGGCAAGAGGGCAAGACTGGGGGCAGGAGGGCAAGGCTGGGGGCATGAGGGCAAGGCTAGGGGCAAAACTGAGGGTAACAATGGCTGCTCTGCCCCTAAGGGAGAAATGTAAATATGGGGCATAAGGGCAAGGCTAGGGGCAAGAGGGCAAGGCTAGGGGCATGAGGGCAAGGCTAGGGGCATGAGGGCAAGGCTAGGGGCATGAGGACAAGACTGGGGGCATGAGGGCAAGGCTAGGGGCATGAGGGCAAGACTGGGGGCATGAGGCAAGGCTAGGGGCATGAGGGCAAGACTAGGGCATGAGGGCAAGGCTAGGGGCATGAGGACAAGACTGGGGCATGAGGGCAAGGCTAGGGGCATGAGGGCAAGACTGGGGGCATGAGGGCAAGGCTGGGGCAAGAGGGGCAAGACTGGGGGCATGAGGGCAAGGCTAGGGGCAAAAGGGCAAGGCTAGGGGCAAAACTGAGGGTAACAATGGCTGCTCTGCCCCTAAGGAAGAAATGTAAATATGGGGCATAAGGGCAAGGCTAGGGGCATGAGGGCAAGGCTAGGGGTAAGAGGGCAAGACTGGGGGCAAGAGGGCAAGGCTGGGGGCATGAGGGCAAGGCTAGGGGCAAGAGGGCAAGACTGGGGGCATGAGGGCAAGGCTAGGGGCATGAGGGCAAGGCTGGGGGCAAGAGGACAAGACTGGGGGCAAGAGGGCAAGGCTAGGGCAAGAGGGCAAGACTGGGGGTATGAGGGCAAGGGTAGGGGCATGAGGGCAAGGCTGGGGGCAAGAGGGCAAGACTGGGGCAAGAGGGCAAGACTGGGGCATGAGGGCAAGGCTGGGGGCAAGAGGGGAAGGCTAGGGGGCATGAGGGCAAGACTGGGGGCATGAGGGCAAGGCTAGGGGCAAGAGGGCAAGACTGAGGGCAAGGCTAGGGACAAGAGGGCAAGACTGGGGGCAAGAGGGCAAGGCTAAGGGCAAGAGGGCAAGACTGGGGGCATGAGGGCAAGGCTAGGGGCAAGAGGGCAAGGCTGGGGGCATGAGGGCAAGACTGGGGGCAAGAGGACAAGACTAGGAGCAAGAGGGCAAGACTGGGGGCCATGAGGGCAAGGCTAGGGGCATGAGGCAAGGCTGGGGGCAAGAGGGCAAGACTGGGGGCAAGAGGGCAAGACTGGGGGCATGAGGGCAAGGCTGGGGGCAAGAGGGAAGGCTAGGGGCATGAGGGCAAGACTGGGGGCATGGAGGGCAAGATGGGGCATTGAGCGGCAAGACTGGGCGGATTGAGGGCAAGGCTAGGGGCAAAGACTGGGGGCATGAAGGGCAAGACTGGGGGCATGAGCGGCAAGGCTGGCGGGCATGAGGGCCCAAGACTGGGGGCAAGAGGGGGCAAGAGGACAAGACTAGGGGCAAGAGGGCAAGACTGGGGGAAAGAGGGCAAGGCTAGGGGCAAGAGGGCAAGACTGGGGGCATGAGGGCAAGACTGGGGGCATGAGGGCAAGGCTAGGGGCATGAGGGCAAGGCTGGGGGCAAGAGGGCAAGACTGGGGGCATGAGGGCAAGGCTGGGGGCAAGAGGGGAAGGCTAGGGGCATGAGGGCAAGACTGGGGGGGCATGAGGGCAAGGCTAGGGGCAAGAGGGCAAGACTGGGGGCATGAGGGCAAGGCTAGGGCAAGACTGGGGCAAGAGGGCAAGGCTAGGGGAAGAGGGCAAGACTGGGGCATGAGGGCAAGGCTAGGGGCATGAGGGCAAGGCTGGGGGCAAGAGGGCAAGACTGGGGGCAAGAGGGCAAGACTGGGGGCATGAGGGCAAGACTGGGGCATGAGGGCAAGACTGGGGGCATGAGGGCAAGGCTAGGGGCAAGAGGGCAAGACTGGGGGCATGAGGGCAAGAGCTGGGGCATGAGGGCAAGGCTGGGGGCAAGAGGGGAAGCCTAGGGGGCATGGAGGCAAGACTGGGGGCATGAGGGCAAGGCTGGGGGCATGAGGGCAAGACTGGGGGCAAGAGGACAAGACCAGGGGCAAGAGGGCAAGACTGGGGGCATGTGGGCAAGGCTAGGGCATGAGGGCAAGGCTGGGGGCAAGAGGGCAAGACTGGGGGCAAGAGGGCAAGACTGGGGGCATGAGGGCAAGGCTGGGGCAAGAGGGGAAGGCTAGGGGGCATGAGGGCAAGACTGGGGGCATGAGGGCAAGGCTAGGGGCAAGAGGGCAAGACTGGGGGCAAGAGGGCAAGGCTAGGGGAAGAGGGCAAGACTGGGGGCATGAGGGCAAGGCTAGGGGCATGAGGGCAAGGCTGGGGGCAAGAGGGCAAGGCTGGGGGCAAGAGGGCAAGACTGGGGGCAAGAGGGCAAGGCTAGGGGCAAGAGGGCAAGATGGGGCATGAGGGCAAGGCTAGGGGCAAGAGGGCAAGACTGGGGGCATGAGGGCAAGGCTAGGGGCAAGAGGGCAAAGACTGGGGCAAGCGGGCAAGGCTAGGGGCAAGAGGGCAAGACTTGGGGGCAAGAGGGCAAAGGCTAGGGGCAAGAGGGCAAGACTGGGGGCATGAGGGCAAGGCTAGGGGCAAGAGGGCAAGACTGGGGGCAAGAGGGCAAGGCTAGGGGCAGAGAGGGCAAGACTGGGGGCATGAGGGCAAGGCTAGGGGCATGAGGGCAAGGCTGGGGGCAAGAGGGCAAGGCTGGGGGCAAGAGGGCAAGACTGGGGGCAAGAGGGCAAGACTGGGGGCATGAGGGCAAGACTGGGGGCATGAGGGCAAGACTGGGGGCATTGAGGGCAAGGCTAGGGGCAGAGGGCAAGACTGGGGCATGAGGGCAAGACTGGGCAAGAGGGCAAGACTGGGGGCAAGAGGGCAAGATGGGGGGCATGAGGGCAAGACTGGGGGCATGAGGGCAAGACTGGGGGCATGAGGGCAAGGTTAGGGGCAAGAGGGCAAGACTGGGGGCATGAGGGCAAGACTGGGGGCATGAGGGCAAGGCTGGGGGCAAGAGGGAAGGCTAGGGGGCATGAGGGCAAGACTGGGGGCATGAGGGCAAGGCTGGGGGCATGAGGGCAAGACTGGGGGCAAGAGGACAAGACTAGGGGCAAGAGGGCAAGACTGGGGGCATGTGGGCAAGGCTAGGGGCATGAGGGCAAGACTGGGGGCAAGAGGGCAAGACTGGGGGCAAGAGGGCAAGACTGGGGGCATGAGGGCAAGGCTGGGGGCAAGAGGGGAAGGCTAGGGGGCATGAGGGCAAGACTGGGGGCATGAGGGCAAGGCTAGGGGCAAAGGGGCAAGACTGGGGGCATGAGGGCAAGGCTAGGGGCAAGAGGGCAAGACTGGGGGCAAGAGGGCAAGGCTAGGGGCAAGAGGGCAAGACTGGGGGCATGAGGGCAAGGCTAGGGGCATGAGGGCAAGGCTGGGGGCAAGAGGGCAAGACTGGGGGCAAGAGGGCAAGACTGGGGGCATGAGGGCAAGACTGGGGGCATGAGGGCAAGACTGGGGGCATGAGGGCAAGGGCTAGGGGCAAGAGGGCAAGACTGGGGGCATGAGGGCAAGACTGGGGGCATGAGGGCAAGGCTGGGGGCAAGAGGGCAAGACTGGGGGCATGAGGGCAAGGCTAGGGGCAAGAGGGGAAGGCTAGGGTGCATGAGGGCAAGGCTAGGGGCATGAGGGCAAGACTGGGGGCATGAGGGCAAGAACTGGGCATGAGGGCAAGACTGGGGGCATGAGGGCAAGACTGGGGGCATGAGGGCAAGACTGGGGGCATGAGGGAAAAACTAGGGGCAAGAGGGCAAGACTGGGGGAATGAGGGCAAGGCTAGGAGCATAAAGGCAAGGCTAGGGGCATTAGGGCAAGACTGGGGGCAAGAGGGCAAGGCTGGGGGCATGAGGGCAAGACTGGGGGCATGAGGGCAAGACTGGGGGCATGAGGGCAAGACTGGGGGCATGAGGGCAAGGCTAGGGGCATGAGGGCAAGACTGGGGGCATGAGGGCAAGACTGGGGGCATGAGGGAAACTAGGGGCAAGAGGGCAAGACTGGGGGCATGAGGGCAAGGCTAGGGGCATAAAGGCAAGGCTAGGGGCAATTAGGGCAAAACTGGGGGCAAGAGGGCAAGACTGGGGGCATGAGGGCAAGGCTAGGGGCATTAGGGCAAGGCTGGGGCAATGAGGGCAGGCTAAAGGGCATGAGGGAAAGACTGTGGGCATGAGGGCAAGGCTGGGGGCATGAGGGCAAGGCTAGGGGCATGAGGGCAGGCTAAGGGCATGAGGGAAAGACTGTGGGCATGAGGGCAAGGCTGGGGGCATGAGGGCAAGACTGGGGGCATGAGGGCAGGCTAGGGGCATGAGGGCAAGGGTAGGGGCATGAGGGCAGGCTAGGGGCATGAGGGCAAGGGTAGGGGCATGAGGGCAGGCTAGGGGCATTAGGGAAGACTGGGGGCATGAGGGCAAGGCTAGGGGCATGAGGGCAAGGCTAGGGGCAAGAGGGCAAGACTGGGGGCATGAGGGCAGCTAGGGGCACGAGGGAAGACTGGGGGCATGAGGGCAAGGCTAGGGGATGAGGGCAAGACTGGGGGATGAGGGAAGGCTGGGGCATGAGGGCAGAACTGGGGGATGAGGGCAAGGCTAGGGGCATGAGGGCAAGACTGGGGGCATGAGGGAAGGCTAGGGGCATGAGGGCAAGACTGGGGGCATGAGGGCAAGGCTAGGGGCAAGTTTGCAGATGGAAGGTGCCAGGGGCAGGATTATGGCTAAAAAAGAAGGGGCAACTCTGAAGGTGAAGGGCAAGTGTTGAGGGTAATTAGACCTGGGGGGAGGCAGCAGGGTAGGAAAGAGATTGGTGTCGCTTTACTGCACTGCTGCTCTCCCTGCAGGTACCTGCGCGCTTTGTACCTCGGCCTACAGAGTCGCTGGCAGAGCCAGAGCCGCCACTTCTACTGGCGCGTCATGTTTGAGAATGCGGATATCTGTATGCTCCGCCTCCTGGAGACCTTCCTGAAGAGCGCCCCCCAGCTGGTACTGCAGCTGTGCATCATGGTACAGCAGGGCCACGTGGAGCCCCTACAGGGTGGGTCCTACTCTGCCCCTCTCCTAACTGCCCCTAGGCTTCCCTGCCCCTTCTCTCTACTGCTGCCCTCTCTAAATGCCCAAGCTTCCCCTGCCGGCTTCTCTCTACTCCCTGCCGCTCTCACTACTGCTAGCTTCCGCTCCCTTCTCTCTAGCTCCCTGCCCTCCTAACTGCCCAGCTTCTCCTGCCCTTCTCTCTATCTGCACCCTCTCCTAACTGCCCTAGCTTCCTGCCCTTCTCTCTACTCCTGCCCCTCTTCCTAATGCGCCCAGCTTTCCCCTGCCTTCTCTCTACTCCTGCCTCCCACTGCCAGCTTCCCTACCGCTTCTCTTACTCCTGCTCTCTAATGCCAGTCTTACCTTCTCTCTACTCCCTGCCCCTCTCCTAACTGCCCCAGCTTCCCCTGCCCCTTCTCTCTACTCCCTGCCCCTCTCCTAACTGCCCAGGTTACCCTACCCTTCTCTCTAGCTCCTGCCCCTTCTCTTTCTCTCTATCCCCCACTCATATGTTCTCTTATTTCTCAGTAGGGGGAATCCCTTGTGCCTATGCTACTCGCCCACCCCGTGTCTTCTCTCTATTTCAGTAAGGGGATCTCTTGTGCCTCTATCTATCACAACGTGTTTCTCTCTAATTTCTCAGTAAGGGGGACATCATTGTGCCTATATTACTCCCACCCGTATCTTCTCTCTCTTTCTCAGTAAGGGGGACATCCTTGGTGGCCTATTACTCCCAGCCATATCTCTCTCTCTATTTCTCAGTAGGGGGACATCCCTTGTGCTCTAATTACTCCCACCCCGACCCCGTATTCTTCTCTCTATTTCTCGTAAGGGGGCATCCTTGTGCCCTATCTACTCCGCAGCCCATATTCTCTTATTTCTGCAGTAAGGGGGACATCCCCTTGGTGCCCTATCTACTCCCATCACCCCATATCTTCTCTCTATTTTATCAGTAAGGGGGCATCCATGGTGTCTAATGCTACTCAACCCTGTATGATTCCTCTATTTCTCAGTAAGGAGGACATCCCTTGTGCCCTATCTACTCCCCACCCCGTATCTTCTCTCTATTTCTCAGTAAGGGGGACATCCCTTGTGCCCTATCTACTCCCCACCCCGTGTCTTCTCTCTATTTCTCAGTAAGGGGGACATCCCTTGTTGCCTATATACTGTCACAACATTCTTCTTCTATTTCTCAGTAAGGGGGATCATTCCTTGTGCCTATCTATCGCCACCCGTTCTTCTTCTCTTTTCTCAGTAAGGGGGACATCCCTTGTGCTCCTTCCATATCCCACCTTTGTTCCTCTCTACATTCTGTCCATTAGGCTCCCTCTTCCTATTTCTTCTCCCTTTGACCCTTTGTCTGTGTTTCAGGTATTTCAGCCTCCGCCTCCCTCCTCTCCTTGGCTTGGATGATTGGTTCCTACCAGAAGGTACTGAGAGATTCTCGCGATGACAAGATGCCCATGTCCTACAAGGGGGCTGTGGTTCAGGTCCTGTGGCACCTCTTCACCATTGCAGCCCGTGCGTTGGCCTTCTCGCTCTTCGCCTCAGTCTTCCACCTCTATTTTGGCATTTTCATTGTGACTCACTGGTGTCTCATGACCTTCTGGATCATCCAAGGAGAGACAGATTTCTGCATGTCCCGCTGGGAGGAGATTATCTACAACATGGTGCTGGGCATCATCTATATATTTTGCTGGTTCAATGTGCGAGAGGGCCGGACCCGCTGTCGGATGGCCACATATTACATCATTGCGCTGTCCGAGAACGCCGTTCTCACTGCCCTCTGGTACGTGCACCGCGGAGCTCTGCTAAGTGACTTCTATGCTCTGCTGATTGTGTGCTCAGTGGTCTGTAGCTTTGCTCTTGGAGTATTCTTCATGCTTATTTATTACAGCCTTTTGCACCCCAATGGCCCTATGTTTGGGCCCTCGACCAGCAGCTGCGTCATTAGTGAGGTTCTGGGCACAGAAGTTCCGCGGGGTCTCCCCATACAGGGCTCGGAGGGTCTCCCTTCCACTCTGCCTCGGACTACAGGGCAGGAGAGGGACTGCGCGCTCGGGGACCGAGACAACTGTCCTCCAGTCTTCCAGGTTCGGCCGAGTGTTCCGCCAACCCCTGCTACTCGGCTCCCGCGGGCGGCGGGACCTGTTATACGTATCGATCTTCAGCGAAAGAAATATCCAGCTTGGGATGCCCACTTCATTGATCGGAGACTGCGGAAAACCATTCTGGCACTGGAGTACTCCTCCCCCGCCACTCCCCGAGTCCAGTATCGCAGTGTAAGCCCCCCTAAGGAGTTTACTGAGTACGAGACCACGGTGTGACGCCACAATCTGTTGGGTGGACTTCTATTGACGCATGAGAGACTCTTTGCACCCTGAATGGCACCTGAGAGACACCTGTGAGCCTGAATAGGGCAGACAACTCCATGCGGGTGCTGGAAGAGGCAGGAATGACTAGACGAGATACCCTCTATAATTGTCCCCAACTCTCCCTTCTATATTCCCTCCAACTTCTCCCCTCTATATACCCCCATCTTCTCCCCTCTATATTCCCCCAACTTCTCCCCTCTATATTCCCCATCTTTTCCCCTCTATATTCCCCCCAACTTCTCCCCTCTGTAATTCCCCCCAACTTCTCCCCTCTGTATTCCCCCCAACTTCTCCCCTCTATATTTCCCCCCATCGTCTTCCCTCTATATTCCCATCAACTTCTCCCCTCTATATTCCCCCATCTTCTTCCCTCTATATTCCCCCAACTTCTCCCCTCTATATTGTCCCCACATCTCCCCTCTATATTCCCAATCTCACTCTATATCCCCCAACTTCTCCCCTCTATATTCCCCCCAACTTCTCCCCTCTATATTCCCCAACTTCTCCCCTCTATATTCCCCAACACTCTCTTCCCCTCTATATATCCCCATCTTTCCCTCTATATTCCCCCAACTTCTCCCCTCTGTATTCCCCCAACTTCTCAACCTCTATATCCCCCCAACTTCTCCCCTCTATATTCCCCCCCAACTTCTCCCCTCTATATTCCCCCAACTTCTCCCTCTATATCCCCCCCCCATCTTTTCCCCTCTATATTCCCCCCAACTTCTCCCCTCTGTATTCCCCCCAACTTCTCCCCTCTGTATTCCCCCCAACTTCTCCCCTCTATATTTCCCCCATCGTCTTCCCTCTATATTCCCATCAACTTCTCCCCTCTATATTCCCCCCAACTTCTCCCCTCTATATTCCCACAATTTCTCCCCCTTTATATTCCCCCAACTTCTCTCCTCGATATTCCCCCAACTTCTCCCTCTATATTCCCCCCAATTTCTCCCCTCTATATTCCCCAACTTCTCCCCTCTATATTCCCCCATCTTTTCCCCTCTATATTCCCCCCAACTTCTCCCCTCTGTATTCCCCCCAACTTCTCCCCTCTGTAATCCCCCCCAACTTCTCCCCTCTATATTCCCCCCCATCGTCTTCCCTCTATATTGTCCCCAACTTCTACCCTCTATATTGTCCCCAACTTCTACCCTCTATATTGTCCCCAACTTCTCCCTTCTATATTGCCCCCAACTTCTCCCCTCTATATCCCCCCATCTTCTCCCCTCTATATTCCCCCTCTAAATTCCCCCCATCTTCTTCCCTCTATATTCCCCCAACTTTTCCCCTCTATATTGTCCCCACTTCTCACCTCTATATCCCCCCAACTTCTCCCCTCTATATTCCCCCCCAACTTCTCCCCTCTATAATTCCCCACCAACTTCTCACCTCTTATATCCCCCCCAACTTCTCACCTCTATATCCCCCCCCAACTTCTCCCTCTATATTCCCCCCAACTTTTCCCCTCTATATTCCCCCAACTTCTCCCATCTATATTCCCCCATCTTTTCCCCTCTATATTCCCCCCAACTTCTCCCCTCTGTATTCCCCCAACTTCTCCCCTCTGTATTCCCCCCAACTTCTCCCCTCTGTATTCCCCCCAACTTCTCCCCTCTATATTCCCCCCCATCGTCTTCCCTCTATATTCCCATCAACTTCTCCCCTCTATATTGTCCCCAACTTCTCCCTCTATATTCCCCCCAACTTCTCCCCTCTATATTCCCCCCAACTTCTCCCCTTTATATTCCCCCCAACTTCTCCCCTCTATATTCCCCCCAATTTCTCCCCTCTATATTCCCCCCAATTTCTCCCCTTTATATTCCCCCCAACTTCTCCCCTCGATATTTCCCCCAACTTCTCCCCTCGATATTTCCCCCAACTTCTCCCCTCTATATTCCCCCCCCATCGTCTTCCCTCTATATTCCCATCAACTTCTCCCCTCTATATTCCCCCCAACTTCTCCCCTCTATATTCCCCCCAATTTCTCCCCTTTATATTCCCCCCAACTTCTCCCCTTTATATTCCCCCAACTTCTCCCCTCTATATTCCACCCCAACTTCTCCCCTCTATATTCCCCCAATTTCTCCCCTTTATATTCCCCAACTTCTCCCCTTTATATTCCCCCAACTTCTCCCCTCTATATTCCCCCCAACTTCTCCCCTTTATATTCCCCCAACTTCTCCCCTCTATATTCCACCAACTTCTCCCCTCTATATTCCCCAACTTCTCCCCTCTATATTCCCCCATCTTCTCTCCTCTATATTCCCCCATCTTCTCCCCTCTATATTCCCCCATCTTCTCCCCTCTATATTCCCCCATCTTCTCCCCTCTATATTGTCCCCAACTTCTCCCCTCTATATTCCCCCATCTTCTCCCCTCTAAATTGTCCTCAACTTCTCCCCTCTATCCCCCAACGTCTCCCCTCTATATTCCCCCAACGTCTCCCCTCTATATTTCCCCATCTTCTCCCCTCTATATTCCCCCATCTTTTCCCCTCTATATTGTCCCCATAGTAAGTAACATAGTAACATAGTAAGTTGGGTTGAAAAAAGACATATGTCCATCAAGTTCAACCATAATGCCTATATATAACCTGCCTAACTACAAGTTGATCCAGAGGAAGGCAAAAAACCCCATCTGAAGCCTCTCTAATTTGCCTCAGAGGGGAAAAAATTCCTTCCTGACTCCACTCTATATTCCCCCCATCTTCTTCCCTCTATATTTCCTCCATCTTCTCCCCCCTATATTCCCCCATCTTCTCCCCTCTCTATTCCCCCTATATTCCCCCAACTTCTCCCCTCTATATTCCCCCCATCTTCTTCCCTCTATATTTCCTCCAACTTTTCCCCTCTATATTTCCCCAACGTCTCCCCTCTATATTCCCCAACTTCTCCCCTCCATATTCCCCCATCTTCTCCCCTCTATATTCCCCAACTTCTCCCCTCCATATTCCCCCATCTTCTCCCCTCTATATTCCCCCATCTTCTCCCCTCTATATTCCCCCCATCTTCTTCCCTCTATATTTCCTCCATCTTCTCCCCCCTATATTCCCCCATCTTCTCCCCTCTCTATTCCCCCCTATATTCCCCCCAACTTCTCCCCTCTATATTCCCCCCATCTTCTTCCCTCTATATTTCCTCCAACTTTTCCCCTCTATATTTCCCCAACGTCTCCCCTCTATATTCCCCCAACTTCTCCCCTCCATATTCCCCCATCTTCTCCCCTCTATATTCCCCCAACTTCTCCCCTCTATATTCCCCCAACGTCTCCCCTCTATATCCCCCCAACTTCTCCCCTCTATATTTCCCCAACTTCTCCCCTCTAAATTCCCCCCAATGTCTCCCCTCTATATTCCCCCCAATGTCTCCCCTCTATATTCCCCCATCTTCTTCCCTTTATATTCCCCCATCTTCTCCCCTCTATATTCCCCCCATCTTCTCCCCTCTATATTCCCCCATCTTCTCCCCTCTATATTCCCCCATCTTCTTCGCTCTATATTCCCCCATCTTCCTCACTCTATATTCCCCCAACTTCTCCCCTCTATATTTCCTCCAACTTCTTCCCTCTATATTCCCCCAACGTCTCCCCTCTATATTCCCCCAACGTCTCCTCTCTATATTCCCCCAACTTCTGCCCTCTAATTTCCCCCCAACTTCTCCCCTCTATATTCCCCCAACTTCTCCCCTCTATATTCCCCCATCTTCTTACCTCTATATTCCCCCAACTTCTCCCTCTATATTCCCCCAACTTCTCCCCTCTATATTCCCCCATCTTCTTCCCTCTATATTCCCCCATCTTCTCCCCTCTATATTCCCCCATCTTCTCCCCTCTATATTCCCCCATCTTCTCCCCTCTATATTGTCCCCATCTTCTCCCCTCTATATTCCCCCATCTTCTCCCCTCTATATTCCCCCCCTATATTCCCCCCAACTTCTCCCCTCTATATTCCCCCAACTTCTCCCCTCTATATTCCCCCCATCTTCTTCCCTCTATATTTCCTCCAACTTCTCCCCTCTATATTCCCCCAACTTCTCCCCTCTATATTCCCCCAACGTCTCCCCTCTATATTCCCCCAACGTCTCCTCTCTATATTCCCCCAACTTCTCCCCTCTAATTTCCCCCCAACTTCTCCCCTCTATATTCCCCCAACTTCTCCCCTCTATATTCCCCCATCTTCTTACCTCTATATTCCCCCAACTTCTCCCCTCTATATTCCCCCCAACTTCTCCCCTCTATATTCCCCCCAACTTCTCCCCTCTATATTCCCCCATCTTCTTTCCTCTATATTCCCCCAACTTCTCCCCTCTATATCCCCCCCAACTTCTTCCCTCTATATTCCCCCCAACTTCTCCCCTCTATATTCCCCCAACTTCTCCCCTCTATATTCCCCCCATCTTCTTCCCTCTATATTCCCCCAACTTTTCCCCTCTATATTCCCATCAACTTCTCCCCTCTATATTGTCCCCATCCCATCTTCTGATTATTATATTCATTAATGGAACTTTTTATATGAACTGCTAATCACCCAGTAACATCGCCTGTTTGTATTGGGATCTATTTACTGAATGATATGAGCGGCTCCTACATGAACTTTCCAGCAGGGGAATGACTGGTTATTATAGAGTCACATCAGCTGTTTGTATTGGGATCTATTTACTGACTGATATGAGCGGCTCCTACATGAACTTTCCAGCAGGGGAATGACTGGTTATTATAGAGTCACATCAGCTGTTTGTATGGGATCTATTTACTGACTGATATGAGCGGCTCCTACATGAACTTTCCAGCAGGGGAATGACTGGTTATTATAGAGTCACATCAGCTGTTTGTATTGGGATCTATTTACTGACTGATATGAGCGGCTCCTACATGAACTTTCCAGCAGGGGAATGACTGGTTATTATATAGTCACATCAGCTGTTTGTATTGGGATCTATTTACTGACTGATATGAGCGGCTCCTACATGAACTTTCCAGCAGGGGAATGACTGGTTATTATAGAGTCACATCAGCTGTTTGTATTGGGATCTATTTACTGAATGATATGAGCGGCTCCTACATGAACTTTCCAGCAGGGGAATGACTGGTTATTATAGAGTCACATCAGCTGTTTGTATTGGGATCTATTTACTGAATGATATGAGCGGCTCCTACATGAACTTTCCAGCAGGGGAATGACTGGTTATTATAGAGTCACATCGGCTGTTTGTATTGGGATCTATTTACTGACCGATATGAGCGGCTCCTACATGAACTTTCCAGCAGGGGAATGACTGGTTATTATAGAGTCACATCGGCTGTTTGTATTGGGATCTATTTACTGACTGATATGAGCGGCTCCTACATGAACTTTCCAGCAGGGGAATGACTGGTTATTATAGAGTCACATCAGCTGTTTGTATTGGGATCTATTTACTGACTGATATGAGCGGCTCCTACATGAACTTTCCAGCAGGGGAATGACTGGTTATTATAGAGTCACATCAGCTGTTTGTATTGGGATCTATTTACTGACTGATATGAGCGGCTCCTACATGAACTTTCCAGCAGGGGAATGACTGGTTATTATAGAGTCACATCAGCTGTTTGTATTGGGATCTATTTACTGACTGATATGAGCGGCTCCTACATGAACTTTCCAGCAGGGGAATGACTGGTTATTATAGAGTCACATCAGCTGTTTGTATTGGGATCTATTTACTGACTGATATCTGTGGCTCCTACATGAACTTTCCAGCAGGGGAATGACTGGTTATTATAGAGTCACATCAGCTGTTTGTATTGGGATCTATTTACTGACTGATATGAGCGGCTCCTACATGAACTTTCCAGCAGGGGAATGACTGGTTATTATAGAGTCACATCAGCTGTTTGTATTGGGATCTATTTACTGACTGATATCTGTGGCTCCTACATGAACTTTCCAGCAGGGGAATGACTGGTTATTATAGAGTCACATCGGCTGTTTGTATTGGGATCTATTTACTGAATGATATGAGCGGCTCCTACATGAACTTTCCAGCAGGGGAATGACTGGTTATTATAGAGTCACATCAGCTGTTTGTATTGGGATCTATTTACTGACTGATATGAGCGGCTCCTACATGAACTTTCCAGCAGGGGAATGACTGGTTATTATAGAGTCACATCAGCTGTTTGTATTGGGATCTATTTACTGACTGATATGAGCGGCTCCTACATGAACTTTCCAGCAGGGGAATGACTGGTTATTATAGAGTCACATCAGCTGTTTGTATTGGGATCTATTTACTGACTGATATGAGCGGCTCCTACATGAACTTTCCAGCAGGGGAATGACTGGTTATTATAGAGTCACATCGGCTGTTTGTATTGGGATCTATTTACTGACTGATATCTGTGGCTCCTACATGAACTTTCCAGCAGGGGAATGACTGGTTATTATAGAGTCACATCGGCTGTTTGTATTGGGATCTATTTACTGACTGATATGAGCGGCTCCTACATGAACTTTCCAGCAGGGGAATGACTGGTTATTATAGAGTCACATCAGCTGTTTGTATTGGGATCTATTTACTGACTGATATGAGCGGCTCCTACATGAACTTTCCAGCAGGGGAATGACTGGTTATTATAGAGTCACATCAGCTGTTTGTATTGGGATCTATTTACTGACTGATATGAGCGGCTCCTACATGAACTTTCCAGCAGGGGAATGACTGGTTATTATAGAGTCACATCAGCTGTTTGTATTGGGATCTATTTACTGAATGATATGAGCGGTTCCTACATGAACTTTCCAGCAGGGGAATGACTGGTTATTATAGAGTCACATCAGCTGTTTGTATTGGGATCTATTTACTGACTGATATGAGCGGCTCCTACATGAACTTTCCAGCAGGGGAATGACTGGTTATTATAGAGTCACATGGGCTGTTTGTATTGGGATCTATTTACTGACTGATATGAGCGGCCCCTACATGAACTTTCCAGCAGGGGAATGACTGGTTATTATAGAGTCACATCGGCTGTTTGTATTGGGATCTATTTACTGACTGATATGAGCGGCTCCTACATGAACTTTCCAGCAGGGGAATGACTGGTTATTATAGAGTCACATCAGCTGTTTGTATTGGGATCTATTTACTGACTGATATGAGCGGCTCCTACATGAACTTTCCAGCAGGGGAATGACTGGTTATTATATAGTCACATCAGCTGTTTGTATTGGGATCTATTTACTGACTGATATGAGCGGCTCCTACATGAACTTTCCAGCAGGGGAATGACTGGTTATTATAGAGTCACATCAGCTGTTTGTATTGGGATCTATTTACTGACTGATATGAGCGGCTCCTACATGAACTTTCCAGCAGGGGAATGACTGGTTATTATAGAGTCACATGGTTGGTGGGTTGCTATCAAGTAGCTGTGAGAACATTAGATAAGTGGCCATACATGTGTAGATGTTTTATCTTTATTCCCGTGGCTCCTCCCCCTCTGTAAGCCCCGCCCATCATGTTCCCTCTCACTTTCTCCCTATTTCAGGCTCTGGTCTCTCCCATTAAACGCCTGGTTTTTCCCAAATCTGCGCGCCGTTCGGCAGTCAGACCCAATAGCTACCGGCGGCCCCTTCATTCTGTGCCTGTGATGCCCCCAGACTTTCTCATCGACCCCCAAATCCTCCTGCACGATTACGTTGAGAGGGAAGTGAAGGTACAATGTTTGTGTATTGTTTGTATTATAAACCTTCTGATTCCTCATAAACCCATAGTAACGGCCCATAGTAACGGAATTGTAATAGGAAATGTCTGTTTGTTCTGAGTAGTTCTTGGGGCATCTGACGTGGGTCGTCTCCTCCCTGAACCCTTCCAGCCGGGATGAGATTCTGCAGCTTCTGGACACAGCGAGGGTCAGTAGCTCCATCTATACCCCCCCCGGGCAAGCCTAGGACCCTAATCAGTGGGACCCCTGTGGCCATAGCAACATGCCAAGCCTGTGCGTTACTATGGGTAGTACTAATGGGAGTGTCTCAGCCATGGGAGGGAATCACTGGCCCATGGGCTCCACTCCGCCATTTTGTCTTGTGCTTGAAACATCAGACTATTCTCAAGCCACTTGCCCCATCTCTGGGCTCATTCTGCACATATAGTAACCATGGGGGAGTGGGGGGAGTGGGAGGAGTGGGGAGGAGTGGGGAGGAGTGGGGGGAGTTGGGGGAGTGGGGGGAGTTGGGGGAGTGGGGGGAGTGGGGAGGAGTGGGGGGAGTTGGAGGAGTGGGGGGAGTGGGGGAGTGGGAAGAGTGGGGGGAGTGGGAGGAGTGGGGAGGAGTGGGGGGAGTTGGAGGAGTGGGGAGGAGTGGGGGGAGTTGGAGGAGTGGGGGGAGTGGGAGAAGTGGGGGGAGTGGGGGGAGTGGGAGGAGTGGGAGGAGTGGGGGGAGTGGGGGGAGTGGGAGCCTCTGACTCAGTCCAATAGCCCAACCAGTTACCATGTCCTAGTGGTTAGTGTAACCCCCCCAGCGAGCTGGAGCCCCCCTGCATTTCCCTGTGTATGTTGTGCAGACCCTGAAGGAGCTGCCATTGCATTGCACTCCAGAGCAGGACAGTATCCTCAGCATGTCGGCCCGCAGCCTCCTGCTCACCTGGAGGGACAACGAGGAGCTGATCCTGCGAATCCCGACCCACGAAATCTCCGCCGCCTCCTACGTCCGGGACGACGCTCTGCACCTGCTGGTCCTGAAAACCGGTGAGTAAAACTGAAATATAACTGCCCCCCCAAACCAAATAACTGCCCCCCTGTCAGGGAAACGCCACTCACAGATGCGCCTGACACCGGGACGGGGAACAAGGGGTTACACGCAGTCACCTTTCACCCAGGTTAGACTAACATCAAGCCCCCCCAAACCAACCACCGCCCCAAATACAACTATTCGCTGCCCCCATCTATCAGTAACAGGCGATAGAAACCTAGTTACACAAATGTATGATACACAAACGTTCCTACTGCAGTGAGGGTTAGTTCCACTCATTTAACAGCACACTAGCAGCCACAGGGTTAAAATGACAGTCAAACCCACCCCCCTGCCAGCAGCCCACAGAATGTGCCCCCTACCCAATACACACACCAAGCAGTTAGTACCCCAGGCCTGAGCAGCCATACCAGGTACCTGGGGATATAGAGCCAAAGGGCAGAACTTATTACATTTTATATTTAATATTAAAGGGTAACAGTGCATTAAACAGATGTTACAAGAGAGACAAATACAAACAGTAAATAAAATAAAAGGGAATAAAAACACAGAGAAATCCCAGAGTACATTACCGAGTGATCTGAGGCAAGAGTTTGAAATCCTGAGCCCCCCCCCCCAACATATTGGGACCTCAGAATGAGCTGTCAGTACCCGGGTGTGCACCCTTTTTATCCTTCCTGCTGGGCCCCTCCCCCATTACCGTATTCATGAGGGGGGAGTGCCCAGGAACTTGTCACATGACCCCCCCATATTACAAAGTTCACGCCCCCCATCCAATGAGGGCGGGTCACCATTTGCTAACTGGCTGTTCTGTTGACCTTTTTATTTCCCAGCCCCAAATACTCATGGGTGTTCCCCAGAATTATAGACCCCTGAGCATTATGGGAAATGGGATTCTCTGTTCATAGGCAACAAACCCCCCAGGCCCAACCCATATTATTCTGGGTTTATCAGAACATTGGAGGATCCCGCGAGGGATCATCCTATCACGGGGGGGTTTGGAGTCTGGGGGGGGCCCTAGCTACAAGCTAATGACTGGGCGCCATGATTTTTATCTTTAGTAAAAGGTATTTATTCTATGGGCCCAGAGGAATATTAGCTAAGAATCTGCCCTGAGACAGACCCCCCCCCTGTAGCACCGGGAGGGAAATTTGGTTTCCCTTGTTGGTTTATTCTGGCTCCTCCCCCCTCGCCAGCCCGACTTCAGTGTCATTTAAGGGGTATTAGTGAATTCCAAGCAGACTTCTAAATTAAAAACTTAACCTTTTACTGCTGGGCCCAACATGACACCCCCCCAAACCAAATAACTGCCCCCGGGTTACAGATTGCCCCAACATTCTCTGAACAATACAAAAACCATCAAAGTCCCCATATGATAGCTCCGCCCCCAAAGATAAATTCATTACTTGGAACATAACTCTACCAGCCCCATAGTACAGATATAAATACCTAATAACCTTAATAACCCTACCCTAACCCTAATAACCCTGCCCTAACCCTACCCTAACCCTAATAACCCTGCCGTAACCCTACCCTAACCCTAATAACCCTACCCTAACCCTAATAACCCTGCCGTAACCCTACCCTAACCCTAATAACCCTACCCTAACCCTAATAACCCTGCCGTAACCCTACCCTAACCCTAATAACACTACCCTAACCCTAATAACCCTACCCTAGCCCTAATAACCCTGCCCTAACCCTAACCCTAACCCTAATAACCCTGCCCTAACCCTATCCCTAACCCTATCCCTAACCCTAACCCTAATAACCCTGCCCTAACCCTACCCTAACCCTAATAACCCTGCCGTAACCCTACCCTAGCCCTAATAACCCTAACCCTAACCCTAATAACCCTGCCCTAACCCTACCCTAACCCTAATAACCCTGCCGTAACCCTACCCTAACCCTAATAACACTACCCTAACCCTAATAACCCTACCCTAGCCCTAATAACCCTGCCCTAACCCTAACCCTAACCCTAATAACCCTGCCCTAACCCTACCCTAACCCTAATAACCCTGCCCTAACCCTAACCCTAACCCTAATAACCCTGCCCTAACCCTACCCTAACCCTAATAACCCTGCCGTAACCCTACCCTAGCCCTAATAACCCTACCCTAACCCTAATAACCCTACCCTAACCCTACCCTAACCCTAATAACCCTGCCCTAACCCTAATAACCCTACCCTAGCCCTAACCCTACCCTAACCCTAATAACCCTACCCTAACCCTAACCCTACCCTAACCCTAATAACCCTACCCTAACCCTAATAACCCTACCCTAACCCTAATAACCCTACCCTAACCCTAATAACCCTACCCTAATAACCCTACCCTAACCCTAATAACCCTCCCCTAACCCTAATAACCCTAACCCTAATAACCCTACCCTAACCCTAATAACCCTAGCCCTAATAACCCTACCCTAATAACCCTACCCTAACCCTAATAACCCTAACCCTAATAACCCTACCCTAACCCTAATAACCCTACCCTAACCCTAATAACCCTAGCCCTAATAACCCTAGCCCTAATAACCCTACCCTAACCCTAATAACCCTAACCCTAATAACCCTAGCCCTAATAACCCTACCCTAACCCTAATAACCCTAACCCTAATAACCCTACCCTAGCCCTAAAACCCTACCCTAATAACCCTACCCTAACCCTAATAACCCTAACCCTAATAACCCTACCCTAACCCTAATAACCCTAGCCCTAATAACCCTACCCTAACCCTAATAACCCTACCCTAGCCCTAATAACCCTACCCTAACCCTAATAACCCTACCCTAACCCTAATAACCCTACCCTAACCCTAATAACCCTACCCTAGCCCTAATAACCCTACCCTAACCCTAATAACCCTACCCTAACCCTAATAACCCTACCCTAACCCTAATAACCCTACCCTAGCCCTAATAACCCTACCCTAACCCTAATAACCCTACCCTAGCCCTAATAACCCTACCCTAGCCCTAATAACCCTACCCTAACCCTAATAACCCTACCCTAACCCTAATAACCCTAACCCTAACCCTAATAACCCTACCCTAACCCTAATAACCCTACCCTAACCCTAATAACCCTACCCTAACCCTAATAACCCTACCCTAGCCCTAATAACCCTACCCTAGCCCTAATAACCCTACCCTAACCCTAATAACCCTACCCTAACCCTAATAACCCTAACCCTAACCCTAATAACCCTACCCTAACCCTAATAACCCTACCCTAACCCTAATAACCCTATCCCTAACCCTAATAACCCTACCCTAACCCTAATAACCCTACCCTAACCCTAATAACCCTACCCTAACCCTAATAACCCTACCCTAACCCTAATAACCCTACCCTAGCCCTAATAACCCTACCCTAGCCCTAATAACCCTACCCTAGCCCTAATAACCCTACCCTAACCCTAATACACTCAGTACAACACTAGGAGGGAATAGATCCCAGTCTCCTGTGTCCCATGTCACCGCTGCCCCGGCCTGCCCCCCTTCTACCCCTGCCCCGGCCTGCCCCCCTTATACCCCACAGACTTGTTTCCATGGCTATGCTCTGCTGTTTGCACCCCTTAGGGCTTGGGCTGGACGCCGTTCCGGCTGCAGGGAGTCTGGAGAGAAAGCCACCGGCAGGGCCAAGTGAGAGAAGCCAAGGAGGGGGCAACTCTGGACACCGGCCAGCAGGGGGAGCCATGGAGCGGAGACACACCATCTGCAGCTTAGACTGGAAGATGTCTCGTGGATCAGTGGATGGGCGGCAGAAAGGTGGCGGCAGCTTAGAGAGAAAACCAGTGACCGGCAGTTGGGAGAAGAGACATGGAGGTCCAGCCTGTGGGGGCAGTTGGGAGAAGAGACATGGAGGTCCAGCCTGTGGGGGCAGTTGGGAGAAGAGACAAGGAGGTCCAGCCTGTGGGGGCAGTTGGGAGAAGAGACATGGAGGTCCAGCCTGTGGGGGCAGTTGGGAGAGAAGAATGACCTTCAGTGGAAGCTGGGAGAGGAGGCAGCCCTGTGGGGGCAGTTGGGAGAGGAGGCAGCCCTGTGGGGGCAGTTGGGAGAGGAGGCAGCCCTGTGGAGGCAGCTGGGAAAGGAGAAACGTGGGGCAGAATCCACTGGATCCAAAGGAGCCCGACCCAGGGGCTTATTGCAACCTGATCATTCTGGCTGTTGAGAACAGGGTAAGCGTCGAGCGGGTAAATAAAAGGAACCCGGGGGGCTATTGTTTTGGTGGGGGTATTGTTGGGAGGAAGGAGGCAGAGCCAATCACCAGTGTAAGAAATTGCTCATCTTGGGTGCCATTATTTGTGATATTATATATATATATATGTGTGTGTCTCTATACATATTTATGTGTTACACACTGAGTGGGGGGGGGAGTTGTACTGATTAATATAAACCAGTTGCCCAAGTCACACCCGAAGCCAAATCCCATATCACAGGGTATTTCTGTGTGGGGGGGGGGGGGACAGTGCGGCTGCTACAGGAGCCATAAAACTCAACAGTTACTGACCAATGGGCAAGGAGTGGCTCTTATCAACCCCCATCTGATCAGTTGGTATGTGGGGCAGCGGCTGAAAGGTGTATAAATGTGGGCTGGGCAGTGGTCCAGAGAGGAACCTGGGGGACAACCTGGGGGGAGGACGAACCTGGGGGACAACCTGGGGGGAGGACGAACCTGGGGGACAACCTGGGGGGAGGACGAACCTGGGGGACAACCTGGGGGGAGGACGAACCTGGGGGACAACCTGGGGGGAGGACAAACCTGGGGGACAACCTGGGAGACAACCTGGGGGGAGGACAAACCTGGGGGACAACCTGGGAGACAACCTGGGGGAGGACAAACCTGGGGGACAACCTGGGGGGAGGACAAACCTGGGAGACAACCTGGGGGGAGGACAAACCTGGGAGACAACCTGGGGGGAGGACAAACCTGGGGGACAACCTGGGAGACAACCTGGGGGGAGGACGTACCTGGGGGACAACCTGGGGGGAGGACGTACCTGGGGGACAACCTGGGGGGAGGACGTACCTGGGAGACAACCTGGGGGGAGGACAAACCTGGGAGACAACCTGGGGGGAGGACAAACCTGGGAGACAACCTGGGGGGAGGACAAACCTGGGGACAACCTGGGAGACAACCTGGGGGGAGGACGTACCTGGGGGACAACCTGGGGGGAGGACGTACCTGGGGGACAACCTGGGGGGAGGACGTACCTGGGAGACAACCTGGGGGGAGGACAAACCTGGGAGACAACCTGGGGGACAACCTGGGGGGAGGACGTACCTGGGGGACAACCTGGGGGACAACCTGGGGGGAGGACGTACCTGGGGGACAACCTGGGGGGAGGACGAACCTGGGGGACAACCTGGGGGGAGGATGAACCTGGGGGGAGGACGAACCTGGGGGGAGGACGAACCTGGGGGGAGGACGAACCAGGGGGGAGGATGAACCTGGGGGACAACCTGGGGGGAGGATGAACCTGGGGGACAACCTGGGGGGAGGATGAACCTGGGGGACAACCTGGGGGGAGGATGAACCTGGGGGACAACCTGGGGGGAGGATGAACCTGGGGAAAACCTGGGGGGAGGACGAACCTGGGGGACAACCTGGGGGGAGGACGTACCTGGGGGACAACCTGGTGGGAGGATGAACCTGGGGGGAGGACGAACCTGGGGGGAGGACGAACCTGGGGGACAACCTGGGGGAGGATGAACCTGGGGGACAACCTGGGGGGAGGATGAACCTGGGGGGAGGACGAGCCTGGGGGGAGGACGAACCTGGGGGGAGGATGAACCTGGGGGACAACCTGGGGGGAGGATGAACCTGGGGAAAACCTGGGGGGAGGACGAACCTGGGGGACAACCTGGGGGGAGGACGTACCTGGGGGACAACCTGGTGGGAGGATGAACCTGGGGGGAGGACGAACCTGGGGGGAGGACGAACCTGGGGGACAACCTGGGGGACAACCTGGGGGGAGGATGAACCTGGGGGACAACCTGGGGGGAGGATGAACCTGGGGGACAACCTGGGGGGAGGATGAACCTGGGGGACAACCTGGGGGGAGGATGAACCTGGGGGACAACCTGGGGGGAGGATGAACCTGGGGGACAACCTGGGGGGAGGATGAACCTGGGGGGAGGACAAACCTGGGGGACAACCTGGGGGGAGGACGAACCTGGGGGACAACCTGGGGGGAGGATGAACCTGGGGGACAACCTGGGGGGAGGATGAACCTGGGGGGAGGATGAACCTGGGGGGAGGATGAACCTGGGGGACAACCTGGGGGGAGCATCAGAAGTGGCCGGGCAGGATGTGAGACCAGGGGGGGCCACGGTTAGAGAGGAGACCAGACCCCCATGTTCCGTGCCTGTCGGTAGCTGTAATTAATGTAGGCTCGTTATTAATCTGTAACTGTAAATAATGTAAATATATTGTTTTGTGTTAATTAACCCTTTCATTGTAACGACCCATTGATTTGCTGCTCAGTGTATTCCCGTATATATACACTTACTGTGCGGAACCCTAGTGAGCGGGGGGATTATATTATTATTACACCAGTCTCTTCCCTTACAGGACGCTGCTGAGGAATCCTGCGCTCTCATTTGTCAGGTTTTCCAGATCATCTACGGAGATCAAAGTATCGAGTGTGTCGACCGCGCCGGATACCATTACACTTCCCCCCCCGAGAGGCCGTGGCTGTGCCGCTGTGAGATGTGGGGGGCCCCTCTAATGCAGTGTTGGGGGCCACTAACTGCCCCCCAGCTATGGGTGTAGTTCAACTACAGCTTCAAACCCCTCTGGTTCCCCCTCACGTTGGGCCCGACATTCACAGGGCCCTCTTTTTAAAAATATGGGACCCCCAATTCTTTTCAGAGAGTCATTGGGGGGGAAGGGGGGTTCAAGCCCCACCCCCACTGGCTACTCTGTGACTCCCCCCAGGGGGCCCTTGGGGGCAGCTATTGCTTTTCCCTTAATTAGATCCCCCCATGTAGGGCAAGATGGGAATTCCATTAATGCAGTCTCAGTACTAGGCCCAAAGGCTTGCACTCAGATCAGCTGATAGGGATTAACCCTTAGCTCCCCAGGGGTGTGTGGGGGTTCCTGACGTGTTGCTCCGTTACAGGTGAGAGCTCCCACACCGACGGGACATTCGCATACGATGGCGACTTCAGCTGCTGCAGCTCCTTGTGAGTCCCCCAACTACCCCCCTCTGAACCCCCATATTTCTATATATGTTCCTTTATCTTCTAACCCCCCCAATGGGTGATTCCCCCATCCCCCCAAGGGTTTGGTGGGGCATTTGTACTCCCTGATATCCTGCCCCTCCCTAACATATCCCACGATTCCCTACCCCTCCCTAACACATCCCACGATTCCCTACCCCTCCCTAACATATCCCACGATTCCCTGCCCCTCCCTAACATATCCCACGATTCCCTGCCCCTCCCTAACACATCCCACGATTCCCTGCCCCTCCCTAACATATCCCACGATTCCCTGCCCCTCCCTAACATATCCCACGATTCCCTGCCCCTCCCTAACATATCCCACGATTCCCTGCCCCTCCCTAACACATCCCACGATTCCCTGCCCCTCCCTAACACATCCCACGATTCCCTGCCCCTCCCTAACACATCCCACGATTCCCTGCCCCTCCCTAACACATCCCACGATTCCCTGCCCCTCCCTAACATATCCCACGATTCCCTGCCCCTCCCTAACACATCCCACGATTCCCTGCCCCTCCCTAACACATCCCACGATTCCCTGCCCCTCCCTAACACATCCCACGATTCCCTGCCCCTCCCTAAACACATCCCACGATTCCCTACCCCTCCCTAACACATCCCACGATTCCCTACCCCTCCCTAACACATCCCACGATTCCCTGCCCCTCCCTAACACATCCCACGATTCCCTGCCCCTCCCTAACATATCCCACGATTCCCTGCCCCTCCCTAACATATCCCACGATTCCCTGCCCCTCCCTAACATATCCCACGATTCCCTGCCCCTCCCTAACACATCCCACGATTCCCTGCCCCTCCCTAACACATCCCACGATTCCCTGCCCCTCCCTAACATATCCCACGATTCCCTGCCCCTCCCTAACATATCCCACGATTCCCTGCCCCTCCCTAACACATCCCACGATTCCCTGCCCCTCCCTAACATATCCCACGATTCCCTGCCCCTCCCTAACATATCCCACGATTCCCTGCCCCTCCCTAACATATCCCACGATTCCCTGCCCCTCCCTAACACATCCCACGATTCCCTGCCCCTCCCTAACACATCCCACGATTCCCTGCCCCTCCCTAACATATCCCACGATTCCCTACCCCTCCCTAACACATCCCACGATTCCCTGCCCCTCCCTAACACATCCCACGATTCCCTGCCCCTCCCTAACACATCCCACGATTCCCTGCCCCTCCCTAACACATCCCACTATTCCCTGCCCCTCCCTAACACATCCCACGATTCCCTGCCCCTCCCTAATATATCCCACGATTCCCTGCCCCTCCCTAACACATCCCACGATTCCCTGCCCCTCCCTAACACATCCCACGATTCCCTGCCCCTCCCTAACACATCCCACGATTCCCTGCCCCTCCCTAACACATCCCACGATTCCCTGCCCCTCCCTAACACATCCCACGATTCCCTGTGCCACAGTAATGGCTCCCATGACACCTTTGAAGTGAACTACAGTGGGGAATCGTCGCCCCCCTATGCCATGTCGCAGCAGAGCCTGGCGTCGGGGTGCAGTGGCGCAGAGGAGGGCAACGTGGCGCTGGAGCAGCTACAGGAATACTTGGCCACGGTGAGTCCCAGTCAGTACAGAAGGGCCCCTGCCCAGGCAAAAGGGGCAGCCAATGCCCTGTCTGTTACAAATGCCCCTGGGTATGTGGCCTTGTCCCCCCGAGCGGGTCCTTTGGGTTCTAACCAGAACCTCTTCCTTTTTTTTAGCTGAGGAACAAATTGACTCCCATGGAGATACAGAGGTTTGCAGCCCTCCTGCGCCAGTACCGGCTCGGAATGGAGGTGGCAGAATATTGCACCGACTTGTTACATCTCTATGGGGAGAGCCGCAAATTCCTGCTTCTTGGTGAGTGTTAGTGGCCCAAACCATGATAGACTGGCCCGGCCGCTTCTGGGGCCACCGGGGGGCTCAGCAGTACTGTACTGCCTAAGGGAAACACTATGGCACCCCCTACCCATATGTATAAATACAAATATACAGAGAGGGAATGTTCTGGGCACACAATAAGCTGTACCCCCATACTGTACTGTCTAAGGGAAACACTATGGCACCCCCTACCCATATGTATAAATACAAATATACAGAGAAGGAATGTTCTGGGCACACAATAAGCTGTACCCCCATACTGTACTGTCTAAGGGAAACACTATGGCACCCCCTACCCATATGTATAAATACAAATATACAGAGAAGGAATGTTCTGGGCACACAATAAGCTGTACCCCCATACTGTACTGTCTAAGGGAAACACTATGGCACCCCCTACCCATATGTATAAATACAAATATACAGAGAAGGAATGTTCTGGGCACACAATAAGCTGTACCCCCATACTGTACTGTCTAAGGGAAACACTATGGCACCCCCTACCCATATGTATAAATACAAATATACAGAGAAGGAATGTTCTGGGCACACAATAAGCTGTACCCCCATACTGTACTGTCTAAGGGAAACACTATGGCACCCCCTACCCATATGTATAAATACAAATATACAGAGAAGGAATGTTCTGGGCACACAATTAGCTGTACCCCCATACTGTACTGTCTAAGGGAAACACTATGGCACCCCCTACCCATATGTATAAATACAAATATACAGAGGGAATGTTCTGGGCACACAATAAGCTGTACCCCCATACTGTACTGTCTAAGGGAAACACTATGGCACCCCCTACCCATATGTATAAATACAAATATACAGAGAAGGAATGTTCTGGGCACACAATAAGCTGTACCCCCATACTGTACTGTCTAAGGGAAACACTATGGCACCCCCTACCCATATGTATAAATACAAATATACAGAGAAGGAATGTTCTGGGCACACAATAAGCTGTACCCCCATACTGTACTGTCTAAGGGAAACACTATGGCACCCCCTACCCATATGCATAAATACAAATATACAGAGAAGGAATGTTCTGGGCACACAATAAGCTGTACCCCCATACTGTACTGTCTAAGGGAAACACTATGGCACCCCCTACCCATATGTATAAATACAAATATACAGAGAAGGAATGTTCTGGGCACACAATAAGCTGTACCCCCATACTGTACTGTCTAAGGGAAACACTATGGCACCCCCTACCCATATGTATAAATACAAATATACAGAGAAGGAATGTTCTGGGCACACCATAAGCCGTACCGTTTGTCCCCCTTTGCACAGGTTTGCGCCCCTTTATCCCAGATTTAGACATCGGATACTTTGAGAGTTTCCTGGAGAACATTGGGATCAGAGAGGGCGGAATCCTGACGGACAGTTTTGGCAGAATTAAGCGCAGTATGAGCAGCACTTCGGCCTGCGCGGTGCGTAACTATGACGGCTGCTCGCCGGGCTCCCAGTGCGAGTCGTTTCACCGCATTATTAGCGACATTACGCAGAACATCGAGGCTCTGGCGCAAGACGGCAGCGATTACCTATGACCCGGGGGCTTTAGGAGCAAAAGGGGCTGAACCCCGAGACAGTTACTGGGGGTTCAGGAACAACATTACACCCCCCCCCCCTGCTGTTCCCACCGCTCAGGTCGGACTCTGCAGCTTGTACTGAACTACATCTCCCAGCATTCCCCAAGGGCAGAGTGTAGTTCAGCAAGCTATGCCAAAGCGAAGGATTGTGGGACCCCGGCCTCATACAGAAACACCTAATAGTTCCACGTACATCCGGGGCCACAGCTCCCACATGTTACATGTTCTATTTGCTATGGTATGTGCATGTAGCAACCAGTTCCCCAAGCACACCCATAAAGCGTCTGACACAGGCAAGAACCTAACCTTGATAAATAAAACCATGTTTATTTACACCAAATAGTTCCAACATTAGATCTGTCACATGTGAAGGAGAAAAGCATTTCTGTGTTACTGAGACAGCTCCTTGCTGGGGGGGGGGCAGGCGTGGAAAATTAAAAAGAGGGGGAGAGAGACGGGGGGGGGGGGGTGCAGTTAGAGGGGCGGAGAGACAGGAAACATCAGGTCTTGTCCATGAAGGTGAGTGAGGGGCGGTACCTCAGCAAGCCGCCTCCCAGCAGGGAAAGGGGTGGGAATGTCACAGGGACACATGGAGGCAGCGCCTAGCTGTAAGGGCAAGAAGTAGTTGGGGTGGCATTTCTGGGACAGTAACAAGAATCGGGTGTCTAGTCCCTCCCAGAATGGCACATTGGGGCGGGGGGGGGGGGGGTAGAAAAGAACCTCAGCTTGCCCCATCATGCAGATCTCATTGCAGCCCGTGTATGGCTCATCCCACACAGACAGGCCTGGCTTTGGTTGGGGTAATAAGGGCAACACTAATTCCATCAATGCACCCAATTAATTGTGCCTTCCATGAGTGACGGGGGGGGGGGGGGGGGGGGGGCAAAGAAAGATCATGGCTTCTGCAGCACTTGGAACAATGAGACTCTGGGGGGGGGGGGCAATCAGGCTCGTGAGAACCTGCAATAATAATAAAAAAAAAAAACCAAAAACAAACAAATCATCTGTAGGTACATCTGGCCGGCGGCACGTCCCCGGCATACGGGGACAGCCCGGGGCCAGAAACCCCATCCCAGACACAAGAGCCGCTTGTGATCATGTGACCAGGAGCTAAGTAACAAAGTAAAAAAAAAAAATGATTCAGCCTATAATAATATTTTTATATATATATATGTATGTATATATATATATGACAGAACTACTATAAATCCACAAGCAACTGCTCAGACACGGCGCGTCCAGGGGGCTTCCAATCTCTGGGGGGCCCCCTCCTTCCACACATCAGGTGGGAGGTAAATTAGGGAGATGGGCCAAGGGGTCAACTGTGATGCCTCCTACTGGGTGGCTCCAGCTGCAGCAGCGACGGGGGTCCCCAGGGTGTTGGTAGCAGAGATAACGGGAGATCCGGCGAGAGAGCCCAGGGCAGAAGGGGTTGGCACCGCAGAGATCCCTAACGGGCAAAAGAGAAATGCATTAACAAATACCCCAAGGGCAAGGAAGCCCACCCCAAGGGAAAGATAGGGCACAGGGATTGGCTGGGTATCAGGGGCACATTATAGGCCAATGAGCAGCTGTGCTGCCCCCCAACTCAGCCTTGATACACAGAGCTGCAGGGCACACAGGGCAGGGGGGGCATTTGTACTGGAGCTTAAACCTTGCTACACACTGGGGGGGTCATCAAAGTGCAGCTGCTTGAAAAATGCTAAGCACCGATTGGTTGCTATGGGCTGCTGCCTAGAGACATGTGCCCAGGGTTCCTTAGTGAGTGTCACTTAGTATCCACTATTAGTGCTCTCTCGGCCGCCGTAAGTCAGGACATATTATTGGATCTTGATCCCACTCAGCACCAGTGTGGTACCAACATGATTCCCAGTGCCCGAGCCCATTAACTGCTGGCATGGCCGCTGTGCCCGCTTCCTACCAACCATCCCTGGGTCAGTGTAGTGGTCTGGGGTCACAACTACTAGTGCAACACGTGGATCACATGATCAAACATGGTGCAAATAAAGCAATGACCCCCCCTTAACCCCTTAACACGATTACATTAACCTTCCACCTACAGGTAATTGCAATTGGTCTTCATTCTTTCTTATTATTTATAGTTTCATTATTTCAGTTTTTGTTCTCCAGCTCTCTCATTTGGAGATTCAGCAGCTATGTGGTTGCTAGGATCCAAACTACCTTAGCAACCAGGGTGTGGTGTGAGTGAAAGACCAATGTATGAATAGGACAGGACTTTTATAAGGAAAAGAAGTCCAATTACACTGTAGTTGCACAAAGGAACAGTTTTTTGGCTGCGGGGTCAGCGACCCCTGTGTGAGCGGTGGAGGCGGCAAATATAACAAATAATGGAGACCAATTGAAAAGTTGCTTAGAAATGGCCATTGTATAACATACTATAACCCCCTTTGTGTTCTTTTTGCTGGGCACACCCCCAGTACCTGCGCTCTGGCCTCACCTTGGGCACCGCCGGAAGCCAATAGGACTGAGCACTTTGAGAAAGCACAGACGCCATTGGCTGCACTAATCTGTCAAAACTTCAATCTTGTTGGGGGGGGAAGGGGGGGGGGGACACAGCACCTCCCTGCATGATACACCAGGTACAGCACACTCCCGCCACCACAGGAACCCAGTGAGCCCTGCCAAAGACTGACCTGACTTGTCACGGACACTGGACCGGGACTGACCTGACATCATACTGGCGCTACTGACGGGGGTGCTGCCGCTGGGCATGTTAGAGCCGCCCATCCGGGACTGGTCCTTTACGATGGGGTCTGGAAGGAAAAGAGCAGATACTGATCCACCGGACTGTAACATCCATGTACAGCAGGGTAAGCACATCACTTACTATATATCCACAGGGGGGCGCTGTCAGCACTACAGGTGTGAGGGAAGGAGAGGGGCAGCGCAAACAAGGTATCAGTAAGGGATGCAGCGGGTTGGGCAGAGGTTCTGCTATGGAGAGGGGGGGGGCCCCCCACACGTGGAAGTCCCGCCCCTGTAGCGCAGACACAGACAAGGTATCAGTAGGGGTTGGGCGGAGGTTCTGCTATGGAGAGGGGGGGGCCCACACATGTAAGTCCCGCCCCTATAGCGCAGACACAGACAAGGTATCAGTAGGGGTTGGGCGGAGGTTATGCTATGGAGAGGGGGGGGCCACATACGTAAGTCCCGCCCCTGTAGCGCAGACACAGACAAGGTATCAGTAAGTCCCGCCCCTGTAGCGCAGACACAGACAAGGTATCAGTAGGGGTTGGGCAGAGGTTCTGTTATGGAGGGGGGCCCACACGTGGAAGTCCCGCCCCTGTAGCGCAGACACAGACAAGGTATCAGTAGGGGTTGGGCAGAGGTTCTGCTATGGAGGGGGGGGCCCCACACGTGGAAGTCCCGCCTCTGTAGCGCAGACACAGACAAGGTATCAGTAGGGGTTGGGCAGAGGTTCTGCTATGGAGGGGGGCACACGTGGAAGTCCCGCCTCTGTAGCGCAGACACTTACAGAAGTATGGGTGGTCCATGGCTTCGCGGGCAGTCAGTCGGGTCTGGTGGTCGTATCGCAGCAGCTTGTCCAGGAAGTCCAGGGCCTCAGGACTGACCAGATGTTGGTTCTCACTGTGTACAAATCTCTCCCACCTTTTGCGTGAGTGCCTGGGGGGGCAGAGGGGGTTAAATAAAAACCCAAGGGCCAGGGGGGTACCCACAGGGGGGAGGAGCCACGATGTCGGAAGCACTTACCTGCCCAGGATATCATTGAAACGTGGATCCAGTTCTATGTTGTACTTGTCAATGTAGTCATATAGGTCTTCTGTGCCCAGCACCTTGGCTATTCTCACCAGCTGTAGGAAACAAGAGGGCATTGGTACCGAGACCCTGGCACTACGCCCATAGCCCCCCTGTAATGTGGCACTGGCACTATCTGCAGCAAAGCCCCTGTAATGTAGCACTGGCACTGCCACTATCTGCAGCAACGCCCCTGTAATGTGGCACTGCCACTATCTGCAGCAACGCCCCTGTAATGTAGCACTGGCACTGCCACTATCTGCAGCAAAGCCCCTGTAATGTGGCACTGGCACTGCCACTATCTGCAGCAATGCCCCTGTAATGTGGCACTGGCACTGCCACTATCTGCAGCAACGCCCCTGTAATGTAGCACTGGCACTGCCACTATCTGCAGCAACGCCCCTGTAATGTAGCACTGGCACTGCCACTATCTGCAGCAACGCCCCTGTAATGTGGCACTGGCACTGCCACTATCTGCAGCAACGCCCCTGTAATGTAGCACTGGCACTGCCACTATCTGCAGCAACGACCCTGTAATGTGGCACTGCCACTATCTGCAGCAACGCCCCTGTAATGTAGCACTGGCACTGCCACTATCTGCAGCAAAGCCCCTGAATGGAACCTGGCAACGTGTTAAGAAATAATCGGCCCACTACTCTGCCACCTTGGGCACAGGCACCATGGCAGAGTTGCTAGGAGGGGGTGCAAGCCTTGCCCCTCTCACCTGGTCGTAGTTATCGTGCCCATGGAAGAATGGCTCTTTTCTGAAGATCATACTGGCCAGCATGCACCCCAGGCTCCACATGTCCAGGCTGTAGTCGTACATCTGTAAGGGACACGCCAGCGGCTGTTAGTTTCGTATCACCAACTATAGGGGGTCCCCTAAACCCCTGTAGCACCCCAGGCCCCCACAGGAGGCTATAAATCCACCCACGTACTTGGTAATCCACAAGCAGCTCCGGCCCCTTGAAGTATCGGGAAGCGACGCGGACGTTGTACTCCTGCCCGGGGTGGTAGAATTCGGCCAGGCCCCAGTCTATGAGACGCAGCTGTGGGGGGCACACATGTTAGGGTACATGGCAGGTTAAGGGGAAGCAGAGGAACATTTGGGGGGGGGGGGGCACTTACCTTTCTGTGCTCATGGTCAATCATTACATTATGAGGCTTCACGTCCCTGTGCATTATACCCATACTGTGGCAATAATCCAGTGCCTGGGGGGCAAGAAGGCAGAATGAGCACAGTGCAGCCTAAGCATTGGCAGTGGGGCGGGCACCATGGCAACAAGAGACTTACCTTAAGAATTTCATACATGTAGAATCTAATGTCGTAGTCCGTCAGAGTCTGATATAACTGCTGTGGGGGGAAACACATAGGGGTCAGTACCGGAATCCAGTTAGCAGGGCATACGCCAGCTCCTTATACTGGCACAACAGTGGCATTCTGTGTGGAAGACAAAACCCATACGTCTGCACTGACAGGAGGGCCGCTAGAGAACGCTCAGTGGCACAATCAAGCCCTGGCACCTTAACTCACCAGCCCCCTAAGTGCCACCTACTGAGTGATAAGGTCCCATGTGGCCCTACAGGAAAGAGCAGCGGCACAATCATGCCCTGGCACCTTAACTCACCAGCCCCCTAAGTGCCACCTAGTGAGTAGGTACAACGTGGCCCCACAGGAGAGCTCAGTGGCACAATCATGCCCTGGCACCTTAACTTGCCAGCCCCCTAAGTGCCACCTAGTGAGTGGGGAGGTACCACGTGGCCCGACAGGAGAGCTCAGTGGCACAATCATGCCCTGGCACCTTAACTCACCAGCCCCCTAAGTGCCACCTAGTGAGTGGGGAGGTACCACGTGGCCCGACAGGAGAGCTCAGTGGCACAATCATGCCCTGGCACCTTAACTCACCAGCCCCCTAAGTGCCACCTAGTGAGTGGGGAGGTACCACGTGGCCCGACAGGAGAGCTCAGTGGCACAATCATGCCCTGGCACCTTAACTCACCAGCCCCCTAAGTGCCACCTAGTGAGTGGGGAGGTACCACGTGGCCCGACAGGAGAGCTCAGTGGCACAATCATGCCCTGGCACCTAAACTCACCAGCCCTCTAAGTGCCACACGGCCCGACAGGAAAGAGCAGCACAAGGGGCTAGGGAAATACCTGAAAGTGTTAACTTATTAGGGTTACAGCAGGCAGCACCCACTCAGGGGCTGGGGCAGAAGTTAGCTAGTGAGTCTTGCCCCGGGTCCCTGGGCACGCTTACCCAACATACATACGATAAAACCAGCCCAGTATGGAGCAAAAGGAACTTAAGGGGTTAAACACGCAGGCAATTTACATTTTGCTCACCTTAAAATCTGTATTGTTGACGTGTTCGAAGACGAGTGCTGGCGTTCTGGACTGCAGGGAGAGAGGGGGGGGGTGTTACTGGGCGGAACGTGGCACGAGACAAACTGCTCACGCGCAGGGCAATAGTGCACTTACCACGGGGTCTTTCACTATATCTGCCAGGGTGATGATGTTGGGGCCGCCCCGCAGGTTCTCCAGGATCTTTATTTCACGCTTAATTTTCTTCTTCTTCACAGGCTGCAACAGAAGCGGGAAGAACGGGCTGAGCCCAGAGCAAAATGCCCTAATATGGCCGCCCACCATGTACGGGGCACAAGCTACGGGGAAAGCTTCCCTGGGGAGCCAGGGGCCCCGCACACGGCCCGGGGGCCCGCACACACACGGCCCGGGGGCCCGCACACACACGGCCCGGGGGCCCGCACACACACACACACGGCCCGGGGGCCCGCACACACACACACACGGCCCGGGGGCCCGCACACACACACACACGGCCCAGGGGCCCGCACACACACACACGGCCCGGGGGCCCGCACACACACACACACACGGCCCGGGGGCCCGCACACACACACACGGCCCGGGGGCCCGCACACACACACACGGCCCGGGGGCCCGCACTCACACACACACACACGGCCCGGGGGCCCGCACTCACACACACACACACGGCCCGGGGGCCCGCACTCACACACACACACACGGCCCGGGGGCCCGCACTCACACACACACACACGGCCCGGGGCCCGCACTCACACACACACACGGCCCGGGGGCCCGCACTCACACACACACACGGCCCGGGGGCCCGCACTCACACACACACACGGCCCGGGGGCCCGCACTCACACACACACACGGCCCGGGGGCCCGCACTCTCACACACGGCCCGGGGGCCCGCACTCACCACGGCCGGGGCCCACTCTCACACACGGCCCGGGGGCCCGCACTCTCACACACGGCCCGGGGGCCCGCACTCTCACACACACGGCCCGGGGCCCGCACTCTCACACACGGCCCGGGGGCCCGCACTCTCACACACGGCCCGGGGGCCCGCACTCTCACACACGGCCGGGGGCCCGCACTCTCACACACGGCCCGGGGGCCCGCACTCTCACACACGGCCCGGGGGCCCGCACTCTCACACACGGCCCGGGGGCCCGCACTCTCACACACGGCCCGGGGGCCCGCACTCTCACACACGGCCCGGGGCCCGCACTCTCACACACGGCCCGGGGGCCCGCACTCTCACACACGGCCCGGGGGCCCGCACTCTCACACACGGCCCGGGGGCCCGCACTCTCACACACGGCCCGGGGGCCCGCACTCTCACACACGGCCCGGGGGCCCGCACTCTCACACACGGCCCGGGGGCCCGCACTCTCACACACGGCCCGGGGGCCCGCACTCTCACACACGGCCCTGGGGCCCGCACTCTCACACACGGCCCGGGGGCCCGCACTCTCACACACGGCCCGGGGGCCCGCACTCTCACACACGGCCCTGGGGCCCGCACTCTCACACAGCCCTGGGGCCCGCACTCTCACCTTGAGAATTTTGACCACAACTTTTTCATTGTTGGTGATGTTAATGGCTTCAAAGACTTCACTGTATTTGCCCCGACCGAGTTTCCTCACCAACTGATAATCATCCTGGTTCCTGTCAAAGGCAAAATGGAAAAAAATAAAACTTTAACCCCAGACTGTACACAAACCAGCAGCCTGGCACGACTGTCATTGGCCCCTTAGGATCATACACACTGTAATATATATTAGTTATTATTGCCCTGTAAAGGAATCCTGCATTGTAATTTTTTTCCCATGGGGCTAGCCATATTCTTCATTTCTCAGGGTGCCACAGCCATGTGACCTGTGTTCTGATCAACTTGCAGCGCAGCAGTAAAGTGTGAGTCAAGTTGGAGTGATATCCCCCCCTAACCGCCAGCAGCCGATCAGCAGAACAATGGGAAGGGAGCAAGATAGCAGCTCCCAGTAGGTATCAGAATAGCACTCAATAGTAAGAAATCCAAGTCCGGCTTGGGACTCCTCCAGTTACATGGGAGTAGGAGAAACAATAGGTTAGCTGAAAGCAGTTCTAATGTGTAGCGCTGGCTGAAAGCACAAGGCACTGAGATGGCGCCTACACACCAATATTACAGCTACAAATACATTTGTTGGTTGAAGAATAAAAGGTTAAATGGCAGAGGGAATTATTTGCTGTGTAACGGTCATTTAGAGATAAACTGCCCCATAAATATAATGGCAGGGTCCCTTTAACCTTGAGCCACCATTTTATAAGTCTGTGTGCCCCCTCGAGAGATCACCTGACAGGAAGTAATGCAGCTCTAAGTGTAACAGGAAGCAGCGCTCTGGCCATTCATTGGCTGATGTGGCCTAACATGTATGTGCGCAGTGGGGATCGTATGCTCCCGGGGAGGCCCTTAGTACCCACATAGTAATACATAGTACTACATATTTCCATATGGGCTGCTCTACACAATATACTGAGGGTCTTTCTGGGCTGAACCATGTGTCCCTGCCTTTAGGGAAGCCTAAATGATAAATAATAATCCCCCCCACACATACAGGTGCAACAGGGAATGGAATTATCTGAGCGGCACAAATATACCCCTGTCCTGCTTCTAGAAACGCTGTGAAGCCCCCTTGTCTGCACTGCATATGGGGGGCCCTGGCCCAGCCCACTGTTACACAACATAACCAAGTGCTTAGGGGGTCCACAGGGTGTGTGCTGCACCTCACAAGACTAATATGGAACAGGCAATGCCCCAGGCACAGACCAATGTTACAGCTCACATACGGCGGCTGCTGAACCCTAAGCCCCCCCAGTAGCAATGTGTGGGTTCCTGAAACCAACAGGTCTGGGCAACCAGTGAGGGACCGAGTGTGGATCGGACTGGGGAAGTGCCCCCCCACAGGAATCAGACTGCATGCAGCACTAGTGTATGGGGAAGGAAGGTGCAGGCCCAGGTTGGGCGGGAGTTCTACAATGGCAATATTTTGTGGGTTCAAGTTTTGTGGGTTTGGGTGGGTTCTAAGAGTGTGCAGGTTAAAGTTTTGTGGGTCAGGGGTGCGCGGGTTACCTTGGGGGGGGGTCAGGGGTGCGCGGGTTACCTTGGGGGGGGGGGCCAGGGGTGCACGAGTTACCTTGAGGGGGGGGCCAGGGGTGCACGAGTTACCTTGGGGGGCCAGGGGTGCGCGGGTTACCTTGGGGGGGGGGCCAGGGGTGCGCGGGTTACCTTGGGGGGGGGCCAGGGGTGCGCGGGTTACCTTGGGGGGGGGGCCAGGGGTGCGCGGGTTACCTTGGGGGGCCAGGGGTGCGCGGGTTACCTTGGGGGGCCAGGGGTGTGGGGGTAGGCATGACCTGAATAAGGAGGCAGTAACTGAGAATCATGGGAGCCAGCAGGGGAATGTCCCTTAGCGCTACCAGTAGAGAGCTGTGTAACTGCCCCCCTACAACTCATTTTTCACCCAAAACATCAGCAGCAGGAGACTGCCCGGCCAACTGCCCCATGTTATTGCCACTTACCCCCACTCCACCACGTGCGACTCGTAGTCCCAATACTCCCGGGGTCTGTGCGTGTTCACATCCGTGTAGACACGGGCCCGGCTTGGCACAGGTCCTGACATGGCAGATAGCTTGGCGGCCAGAGACAGGCAGAGCGTTTGTAGACCCAAAACCGGTGGGTGGCAAAAGGAGGCGTCTCACTGCAAGGGGAAAGGAGGCGTCTCACTGCAAGGGGAAAGGAGGCGTCTCACTGCAAGGGGAAAGGAGGCGTCTCACTGCAAGGGGAAAGGAGGCGTCTCACTGCAAGGGGAAAGGAGGCGTCTCACTGCAAGGGGAAAGGAGGCGTCTCACTGCAAGGGGAAAGGAGGCGTCTCACTGCAAGGGGAAAGGAGGCGTCTCACTGCAAGGGGAAAGGAGGCGTCTCACTGCAAGGGGAAAGGAGGCGTCTCACTGCAAGGGGAAAGGAGGCGTCTCACTGCAAGGGGGAAAGGAGGCGTCTCACTGCAAGGGGAAAGGAGGCGTCTCACTGCAAGGGGAAAGGAGGCGTCTCACTGCAAGGGGAAAGGAGGCGTCTCACTGCAAGGGGAAAGGAGGCGTCTCACTGCAAGGGGAAAAGGAGGCGTCTCACTGCAAGGGGGAAAGGAGGCGTCTCACTGCGAGGGGGAAAGGAGGCGTCTCACTGCGAGGGGGAAAGGAGGCGTCTCACTGCGAGGGGAAAGGAGGCGTCTCACTGCGAGGGGGAAAGGAGGCGTCACACTGCCAGGGGAAAGGAGGCGTCACACTGCCAGGGGAAAAGGAGGCGTCACCACTGCCAGGGGAAAGGAGGCGTCTCACTGCCAGGGGAAAGGAGGCGTCTCACTGCCAGGGGAAAAGGAGGCGTCTCACTGCCAGGGGAAAGGAGGCGTCACACTGCAAGGGGAAAGGAGGCGTCTCACTGCAAGGGGAAAAGGAGGCGTCTCACTGCAAGGGGAAAAGGAGGCGTCTCACTGCGAGGGGAAAAGGAGGCGTCTCACTGCGAGGGGAAAAGGAGGCGTCTCACTGCGAGGGGAAAAGGAGGCGTCTCACTGCGAGGGGAAAGGAGGCGTCTCACTGCGAGGGGAAAGGAGGCGTCACACTGCCAGGGGAAAGGAGGCGTCACACTGCCAGGGGAAAGGAGGCGTCACACTGCCAGGGGAAAGGAGGCGTCTCACTGCCAGGGGAAAGGAGGCGTCACACTGCCAGGGGAAAGGAGGCGTCACACTGCCAGGGGAAAGGAGGCGTCACACTGCCAGGGGAAAGGAGGCGTCACACTGCCAGGGGAAAGGAGGCGTCTCACTGCAAGGGGAAAGGAGGCGTCACACTGCCAGGGGAAAGGAGGCGTCACACTGCCAGGGGAAAGGAGGCGTCACACTGCCAGGGGAAAGGAGGCGTCACACTGCCAGGGGAAAGGAGGAGTCTCACTGCAAGGGGAAAGGAGGAGTCTAGGGGACCAAGCAGTTACAGGGGCAGGATGAGAAGTCATTCCCCCCTCGCAGTATAAACCCCACAGCAAATGAGTTGCCAGCTGTGCCCTATAACTAGCCCTTTAGCTAAGCTGGCACACATGAATCCACTGGGCAAGGAGATCAGCTGATCAGCATTGGTTCCATACTCGCTCCATCCTCACTCCCCCCCACCCAGCATGGAACCCCTCGGGGCGAGACAAGTTCGGCAGCTTATCCCTACATTTGGCCCATTGGGGGGGCCACTGGGAAAGTGGGGGGCCCTTGTGTACTCATTAGGGGACGATGGGAAATAGCTTCCCCCAAGGCAAGCGCCATGAGAGGACAGGGGTTTCCCCTGAACATCATTGGGTTAAACCAGCGAGGGCCGGCCTATTCCCAGCATTACGGGGCTGCTAGAGGGTGCTGGGAGTTGCAGCTTTAGGCTTATTATGTTCCTGCAGAGGAGGGTTAAACCAGCGAGGGCCGGCCTATTCCCAGCATTACGGGGCTGCTAGAGGGTGCTGGGAGTTGCAGCTTTAGGGTTATTATGTTCCTGCAGAAGAGGGTTAAACCAGCGAGGGCCGGCCTATTCCCAGCATTACGGGGCTGCTAGAGGGTGCTGGGAGTTGCAGCTTTAGGGTTATTATGTTCCTGCAGAGGGTTAAATCAGCGAGGGCCGGCCTATTCCCAGCATTACGGGGCTGCTAGAGGGTGCTGGGAGTTGCAGCTTTAGGGTTATTATGTTCCTGCAGAGGGTTAAATCAGCGAGGGCCGGCCTATTCCCAGCATTACGGGGCTGCTAGAGGGTGCTGGGAGTTGCAGCTTTAGGGTTATTATGTTCCTGCAGAAGAGGGTTAAACCAGCGAGGGCCGGCCTATTCCCAGCATTACGGGGCTGCTAGAGGGTGCTGGGAGTTGCAGCTTTAGGGTTATTATGTTCCTGCAGAGGGTTAAATCAGCGAGGGCCGGCCTATTCCCAGCATTACGGGGCTGCTAGAGGGTGCTGGGAGTTGCAGCTTTAGGGTTATTATGTTCCTGCAGAGGAGGGTTAAACCAACGAGGGCCGGCCTATTCCCAGCATTACGGGGCTGCTAGAGGGTGCTGGGAGTTGCAGCTTTAGGGTTATTATGTTCCTGCAGAAGAGGGTTAAACCAGCGAGGGCCGGCCTATTCCCAGCATTACGGGGCTGCTAGAGGGTGCTGGGAGTTGCAGCTTTAGGGTTATTATGTTCCTGCAGAAGAGGGTTAAACCAGCGAGGGCCGGCCTATTCCCAGCATTACGGGGCTGCTAGAGGGTGCTGGGAGTTGCAGCTTTAGGGTTATTATGTTCCTGCAGAAGAGGGTTAAACCAGCGAGGGCCGGCCTATTCCCAGCATTACGGGGCTGCTAGAGGGTGCTGGGAGTTGCAGCTTTAGGGTTATTATGTTCCTGCAGAAGAGGGTTAAACCAGCGAGGGCCGGCCTATTCCCAGCATTACGGGGCTGCTAGAGGGTGCTGGGAGTTGCAGCTTTAGGGTTATTATGTTCCTGCAGAGGGTTAAACCAGCGAGGGCCGGCCTATTCCCAGCATTACGGGGCTGCTAGAGGGTGCTGGGAGTTGCAGCTTTAGGGTTATTATGTTCCTGCAGAGGGTTAAACCAGCGAGGGCCGGCCTATTCCCAGCATTACGGGGCTGCTAGAGGGTGCTGGGAGTTGCAGCTTTAGGGTTATTATGTTCCTGCAGAGGGTTAAACCAGCGAGGGCCGGCCTATTCCCAGCATTACGGGGCTGCTAGAGGGTGCTGGGAGTTGCAGCTTTAGGGTTATTATGTTCCTGCAGAAGAGGGTTAAACCAGCGAGGGCCGGCCTATTCCCAGCATTACGGGGCTGCTAGAGGGTGCTGGGAGTTGCAGCTTTAGGGTTATTATGTTCCTGCAGAGGGTTAAACCAGCGAGGGCCGGCCTATTCCCAGCATTACGGGGCTGCTAGAGGGTGCTGGGAGTTGCAGCTTTAGGGTTATTATGTTCCTGCAGAGGGTTAAACCAGCGAGGGCCGGCCTATTCCCAGCATTACGGGGCTGCTAGAGGGTGCTGGGAGTTGCAGCTTAGGGTTATTATGTTCCTGCAGAGGGTTAAACCAGCGAGGGCCGGCCTATTCCCAGCATTACGGGGCTGCTAGAGGGTGCTGGGAGTTGCAGCTTTAGGGTTATTATGTTCCTGCAGAGGGTTAAACCAGCGAGGGCCGGCCTATTCCCAGCATTACGGGGCTGCTAGAGGGTGCTGGGAGTTGCAGCTTTAGGGTTATTATGTTCCTACAGAGGGTTAAACCAGCGAGGGCCGGCCTATTCCCAGCATTACGGGGCTGCTAGAGGGTGCTGGGAGTTGCAGCTTTAGGCAGAGGAGCCACAATGAGCCCCGGCGCTGCCCAGTCAGATCCTGGAACAAGTGGTACCTGCTGCTGCCTGCAAGGGAAACAAAGCTGCCCGAGGCATTCTATAGCCAAGCAGCATCATTGGCCAGCGGCTCCCTCATACAAATAACTCCGCCCCCCCAGAGACACGCCTATAACCTTCATTATTATGTAGTGGCAGCTACTGGGCCTGCCAGGCAATATGGCAGCGCCCACTTCCATGTCCCTCTCTGCCCCCCACAACATTCCTTTTCCCCAGATTACAAACAAATACTCCCCCAGTCCCTCTGCCCCCCAACAAACCTCCCTTCCTAATCCAACTTTCCTGTATGACCCCCAAACCTTCTATCCTAATCCATCATCCTTGTGTGCCCCCCCAAACCTTCCATCCTAATCCCTGTGTCCCCCCCCCCAAACGTTCCATCCTAATCCCTGTGCCCCCCCCCCAAACCTTCCATCCTAATCCATCATCCTTGTGTGCCCCCCCAAACCTTCCATCCTAATCCCTGTGTCCCCCCCAAACCTTCCAACCTAATCCGTGAACTCCAAACCTTCTATCCCAATCCCTCATCCTTCCCCCCAAACCTTCCGTCCTTATCCATGTGTGCACCCCCCCCCAAAGCTTCCATCCTAATCCCTCTGTGCCCCCCCCCCCAAACCTTCCATCCCAATCCCTGTGTCCCCCCCAAACCTTCCAACCTAATCCGTGAACTCCAAACCTTCTATCCTAATCCCTCATCCTTCCCCCCAAACCTTCCGTCCTTATCCATGTGTGCACCCCCAAAGCTTCCATCCTAATCCCTCTGTGCCCCCCCAAAACTTTCCATCCCAATCCCTGTCTCCCCCCCCCCCAAACCTTCCAACCTAATCCGTGAACTCCAAACCTTCTATCCTAATCCCTCATCCTTCCCCCCAAACCTTCCGTCCTTATCCCTCTGTGCCCCCCCAAACCTTCCATCCTAATCCCTCTGTGCCCCCCCAAACCTTCCATCCTAATCCCTCTGTGCCCCCCCAAACCTTCCATCCTAATCCCTCTGTGCCCCCCCAAACCTTCCATCCTAATCCCTCTGTGCCCCCCCCCAAACCTTCCATCCTAATCCCTCTGTGTCCCCCCAAACCTTCCATCCTAATCCCTCTGTGCCCCCCCAAACCTTCCATCCTAATCCCTCTGTGCCCCCCCAAACCTTCCATCCTAATCCCTCTGTGCCCCCCCAACCTTCCATCCTAATCCCTCTGTGCCCGCCCAAACCTTCCATCCTAATCCCTCTGTGCCCCCCCAACCTTCCATCCTAATCCCTCTGTGCCCCCCAAACCTTCCATCCTAATCCCTCTGTGCCCGCCCAAACCTTCCATCCTAATCCCTCTGTGCCCCCCCCAAACCTTCCATCCCAATCCCTGTGTCCCCCCCAAACCTTCCAACCTAATCCGTGAACTCCAAACCTTCTATCCTAATCCCTCATCCTTCCCCCCAAACCTTCCGTCCTTATCCATGTGTGCACCCCCAAAGCTTCCATCCTAATCCCTCTGTGCCCGCCCAAACCTTCCATCCTAATCCCCCTGTGCCCCCCAACCTAATCCCCCTGTGCCCCCCAACCTAATCCCTGTGCCCCCCAACCTAATCCCTGTGCCCCCCAACCTAATCCCCCTGTGCCCCCCAACCCTAATCCCCCTGTGCCCCCCAACCTAATCCCCCCTGTGCCCCCCAACCTAATCCACCTGTGCCCCCCAACCTATCCCCCTGTGCCCCCAACCTAATCCCCCTGTGCCCCCCCAACCTAATCCCCCTGTGCCCCCCAACCTAATCCCCCTGTGCCCCCCAAACCTCCCAACCTAATCCCTCTGTGCCCCCCAACCTAATCCCTCTGTGCCCCCCAACCTTAATCCCTCTGTGCCCCCCAACCTAATCCCTCTGTGCCCCCCAACCTAATCCCTCTGTGCCCCCAACCTAATCCCTCTGTGCCCCCCAACCTAATCCCTCTGTGCCCCCCAACCTAATCCCTCTGTGCCCCCCAACCTAATCCCTCTGTGCCCCCCAACCTAATCCCTGTGCCCCCCAACCTAATCCCTCTGTGCCCCCCAACCTAATCCCTCTGTGCCCCCCAACCTAATCCCCCTGTGCCCCCAACCTAATCCCTCTGTGCCCCCCAACCTAATCCCCCTGTGCCCCCCAACCTAATCCCCCTGTGCCCCCCAACCTAATCCCTCTGTGCCCCCCAACCTAATCCCCCTGTGCCCCCCAACCTAATCCCCCTGTGCCCCCCAACCTAATCCCTCTGTGCCCCCCAACCTAATCCCTGTGCCCCCCAAACCTCCCAACCTAATCCCTCTGTGCCCCCCCATACTTTCCATCCTTATTGCCCCCCCCATTTCCCCAGGGCCCCAGCCCCCCCCCCCCAATATTTTGCCCCAGTGCCACCCCAAAACTCTGGCCCCATTCTTTTCCCCACAGTTTCCCGGCAAACCCTTCGCGCCCCAGTAACTACCCCCCCCCCATTGCTATTGTTAGTGCCCCACATATTTACCCCACTACCCCTCTGTCACTCCTCTCAGCGCCCCAAACACACGCCCCCCCCTATTTCCCACGGAGGGCGCCCCTCAGTATTTCCCCCCCCCCCGGTACAGAGCGGCACCCCAGCCCCTCCCCCAGCTCTGCCCCCACCCGTGGGGAAATTCCCGCCGTGACGGTGTAAGGCCCCCCCCCCCCGGGCCCGCTCTCCCCCCGCACCTGCTCTTCCTGCTCCCCGCGGCCGCCGCTCCCGCCGGGATCACAGAGACAATATGGCGGAGACACACGGCCGCCAACCGCAGGGACCACAGCGAGGCTCACCGGAAGCGGAAATACACTCTCCCCGCTGCAGAGGGGCTAACTGGGCGGTGCCTTAAGCGCCATGTTGTGTGTGGCAGAAAACAGGCGAGCAGAAAGAGGACCGGTAGAAAACACTGCCGTATGGGAAGCGGTGGAGGCTGGAGGGTAGAACCCTAAGTGTTCGGCATTCCCAGTGTCAGGATAAAGGCCTGATAATTACTGGCTATGCCTGACTAAGCAGAAAGCGCCTGCCCATCCCAACATGGCGGGACCCGGAAGAGTGCGTCTGGGATCCAGTTTGCGCAGGGGTTTCTGGGAAACGTAGTTTGTTAGTAACACTGATGCGATAGAGCGGGAATTAGTGAGGGGTCTGTGTGGGCGGGGCCGGGGCTTGTGTGGGCGGGGCTGGTGATTCATGGTCAGTCTCTGTGTGGTACCCGGTACCGGTCCGTTTGTCCCGCTGGCAGGGAATTATTGTTCTGACAGGTCCATGGACTCCACGGTCCCTCCTCACTTCTACTGTTATATCAACCAAAGGAACATGGCGGCAGTACCGTGTGTGTCTCTGCTTGGCCTCACTGCCCATTGGCTGGCTCCTGTAGTGCCCGGGGGTAGGGGTTCAACTGGGCCAATAGAAATAGGGTTCAACTGGGCCAATAGAAATAGGGTTCAACTGGGCCAATAGAAATAGGGTTCAACTGGGCCAATAGAAATAGGGTTCAACTGGGCCAATAGAAATAGGGTTCAACTGGGCCAATAGAAATAGGGTTCAACTGGGCCAATAGAAATAGGGGTCAACTGGGCCAATAGAAATAGGGGTCAACTGGGCCAATAGAAATAGGGTTCAACTGGGCCAATAGAAATAGGGGTCAACTGGGCCAATAGAAATAGGGGTCAACTGGGCCAATAGAAATAGGCGTCAACTGGGCCAATAGAAATAGGCGTCAACTGGGCCAATAGAAATAGGCGTCAACTGGGCCAATAGAAATAGGGTTCAACTGGGCCAATAGAAATAGGGGTCAACTGGGCCAATAGAAATAGGGGTCAACTGGGCCAATAGAAATAGGGTTCAACTGGGCCAATAGAAATAGGGGTCAACTGGGCCAATAGAAATAGGGGTCAACTGGGCCAATAGAAATAGGGTTCAACTGGGCCAATAGAAATAGGGTTCAACTGGGCCAATAGAAATAGGGTTCAACTGGGCCAATAGAAATAGGGTTCAACTGGGCCAATAGAAATAGGGGTCAACTGGGCCAATAGAAATAGGGATCAACTGGGCCAATAGAAATAGGGTTCAACTGGGCCAATAGAAATAGGGTTCAACTGGGCCAATAGAAATAGGGGTCAACTGGGCCAATAGAAATAGGGGTCAACTGGGCCAATAGAAATAGGGGTCAACTGGAACAATAGAAATAGGGTTCAACTGGGCCAATAGAAATAGGGGTCAACTGGGCCAATAGAAATAGGGGTCAACTGGGCCAATAGAAATAGGGTTCAACTGGGCCAATAGAAATAGAGTTCAACTGGGCCAATAGAAATAGGGGTCAACTGGGCCAATAGAAATAGGGTTCAACTGGGCCAATAGAAATAGGGGTCAACTGGGCCAATAGAAATAGGGGTCAACTGGGCCAATAGAAATAGGCGTCAACTGGGCCAATAGAAATAGGCCGTCAACTGGGCCAATAGAAATAGGCGTCAACTGGGCCAATAGAAATAGGGTTCAACTGGGCCAATAGAAATAGGGGTCAACTGGGCCAATAGAAATAGGGGTCAACTGGGCCAATAGAAATAGGGTTCAACTGGGCAATAGAAATAGGGTTCAACTGGGCCAATAGAAATAGGGGTTCAACTGGGCCAATAGAAATAGGGGTTCAACTGGGCCAATAGAAATAGGGTTCAACTGGGCCAATAGAAATAGGGTTCAACTGGGCCAATAGAAATAGGGGTCAACTGGGCCAATAGAAATAGGGTTGGCAAGACTGGGCCAATAGAAATAGGGGTCAACTGGGGCCAATAGAAATAGGCGTCAACTGGGCCAATAGAAATAGGCGTCAACTGGGCCAATAGAAATAGGCGTCAACTGGGCCAATAGAAATAGGGTTCAACTGGGCCAATAGAAATAGGGGTCAACTGGGCCAATAGAAATAGGGGTCAACTGGGCCAATAGAAATAGGGTTCAACTGGGCCAATAGAAATAGTGGTCAACTGGGCCAATAGGAAATAGGGGTCAACTGGGCCAATAGAAATAGGGTTCAACTGGGCAATAGAAATAGGGTTCAACTGGGCCAATAGAAATAGGGTTCAACTGGGCCAATAGAAATAGGGGTCAACTGGGCCAATAGAAATAGGGATCAACTGGGCCAATAGAAATAGGGTTCAACTGGGCCAATAGAAATAGGGTTCAACTGGCCAATAGAAATAGGGGTCAACTGGGCCAATAGAAATAGGGGTCAACTGGGCCAATAGAAATAGGGGTCAACTGGAACAATAGAAATAGGGTTTCAACTGGGCCAATAGAAATAGGGGTCAACTGGGCCAATAGAAATAGGGGTCAACTGGGCCAATAGAAATAGGGTTCAACTGGGCCAATAGAAATAGAGTTCAACTGGGCCAATAGAAATAGGGGTCAACTGGGCCAATAGAAATAGGGTTCAACTGGGCCAATAGAATAGGGGTCAACTGGGCCAATAGAAATAGGGGTCAACTGGGCCAATAGAAATAGGCGTCAACTGGGCCAATAGAAATAGGCGTCAACTGGGCCAATAGAAATAGGCGTCCAACTGGGCCAATAGAAATAGGGTTCAACTGGGCAATAGAAATAGGGGTCAACTGGGCCAATAGAAATAGGGGTCAACTGGGCCAATAGAAATAGGGTTCAACTGGGCCAATAGAAATAGGGGTCAACTGGGCCAATAGAAATAGGGGTCAACTGGGCCAATAGAAATAGGGTTCAACTGGGCCAATAGAAATAGGGTTCAACTGGGCCAATAGAAATAGGGTTCAACTGGGCCAATAGAAATAGGGTTCAACTGGGCCAATAGAAATAGGGGGTCAACTGGGCCAATAGAAATAGGGATCAACTGGGCCAATAGAAATAGGGTTCAACTGGGCCAATAGAAATAGGGTTCAACTGGGCCAATAGAAATAGGGGTCAACTGGGCCAATAGAAATAGGGGTCAACTGGGCCAATAGAAATAGGGGTCAACTGGAACAATAGAAATAGGGTTCAACTGGGCCAATAGAAATAGGGGTCAACTGGGCCAATAGAAATAGGGGTCAACTGGGCCAATAGAAATAGGGTTCAGATGGGCCAATAGGGTTCAACTGGGCCAATAGAAATAGGGTTCAGATGGGCCAATAGGGTTCAGCTGGGCCAGTAGAAATAGGGTTCAGCTGGGCCAATAGAAATAGGGTTCAACTGGGCCAATAGAAATAGGGTTCAACTGGGCTAATAGGGTTCAACTGGGCCAATAGAAATAGGGTTCAGATGGGCCAATAGGGTTCAGCTGGGCCAGTAGAAATAGGGTTCAGCTGGGCCAATAGAAATAGGGTTCAACTGGGCCAATAGAAATAGGGTTCAACTGGGCCAATAGAAATAGGGGTCAACTGGGCCAATAGAAATAGGGTTCAACTGGGCCAATAGAAATAGGGGTCAACTGGGCCAATAGAAATAGGGTTCAGATGGGCCAATAGGGTTCAACTGGGCCAATAGAAATAGGGTTCAGATGGGCCAATAGGGTTCAGCTGGGCCAGTAGAAATAGGGTTCAACTGGGCCAATAGAAATAGGGGTCAACTGGGCCAATAGAAATAGGGTTCAGATGGGCCAATAGGGTTCAACTGGGCCAATAGAAATAGGGTTCAGATGGGCCAATAGGGTTCAGCTGGGCCAGTAGAAATAGGGTTCAACTGGGCCAATAGAAATAGGGTTCAACTGGGCCAATAGAAATAGGGGTCAACTGGGCCAATAGGGTTCAACTGGGCCAATAGAAATAGGGTTCAGATGGGCCAATAGGGTTCAGCTGGGCGAGTAGAAATAGGGTTCAGCTGGGCCAATAGAAATAGGGTTCAGATGGGCCAATAGGATTCAGCTGGGCCAGTAGAATTAGGGTTCAGCTGGGCCAATAGGGTTCAACTGGGCCAATAGAAATAGGGGTCAACTGGGCCAATAGAAATAGGGTTCAGATGGGCCAATAGGGTTCAACTGGGCCAATAGAAATAGGGTTCAGATGGGCCAATAGGGTTCAGCTGGGCCAGTAGAAATAGGGTTCAGCTGGGCCAATAGAAATAGGGTTCAACTGGGCCAATAGAAATAGGGTTCAACTGGGCTAATAGGGTTCAACTGTGCCAATAGAAATAGGGTTCAGATGGGCCAATAGGGTTCAGCTGGGCCAGTAGAAATAGGGTTCAGCTGGGCCAATAGAAATAGGGTTCAACTGGGCCAATAGAAATAGGGTTCAACTGGGCCAATAGAAATAGGGGTCAACTGGGCCAATAGAAATAGGGTTCAACTGGGCCAATAGAAATAGGGGTCAACTGGGCCAATAGAAATAGGGTTCAGATGGGCCAATAGGGTTCAACTGGGCCAATAGAAATAGGGTTCAGATGGGCCAATAGGGTTCAGCTGGGCCAGTAGAAATAGGGTTCAACTGGGCCAATAGAAATAGGGTTCAACTGGGCCAATAGAAATAGGGTTCAACTGGGCCAATAGAAATAGGGGTCAACTGGGCCAATAGAAATAGGGTTCAGATGGGCCAATAGGGTTCAACTGGGCCAATAGAAATAGGGTTCAGATGGGCCAATAGGGTTCAGCTGGGCCAGTAGAAATAGGGTTCAACTGGGCCAATAGAAATAGGGTTCAACTGGGCCAATAGAAATAGGGGTCAACTGGGCCAATAGGGTTCAACTGGGCCAATAGAAATAGGGTTCAGATGGGCCAATAGGGTTCAGCTGGGCGAGTAGAAATAGGGTTCAGCTGGGCCAATAGAAATAGGGTTCAACAGGGCCAATAGGGTTCAGCTGGGCCAATAGAAATAGGGTTCAACAGGGCCAATAGGGTTCAGCTGGGCCAGTAGAAATAGGGTTCAGCTGGGCCAATAGGGTTCAACTGGGCCAATAGAAATAGGGTTCAGATGGGCCAATAGGATTCAGCTGGGCCAGTAGAATTAGGGTTCAGCTGGGCCAATAGGGTTCAACTGGGCCAATAGAAATAGGGTTCAGCTGGGCCAATAGGGTTCAACTGGGCCAATAGAAATAGGGTTCAGCTGGGCCAATAGGGTTCAGCTGGGGCAGTAGAAATAGGGTTCAGCTGGGCCAATAGGGTTCAACTGGGCCAATAGAAATAGGGTTCAGCTGGGCCAATAGGGTTCAGCTGGGCCAGTAGAAATAGGGTTCAGCTGGGCCAGTAGAAATAGGGTTCAGCTGGGCCAATAGGGTTCAACTGGGCCAGTAGAAATAGGGTTCAGTTGGGCCAATAGAAATAGGGTTCAACTGGGCCAATAGGGTTCAGCTGGGCCAATAGAAATAGGGTTCAGCTGGGCCAATAGGGTTCAACTGGGCCAATAGAAATAGGGTTCAGCTGGGCCAGTAGAAATAGCGTTCAGCTGGGCCAATAGAAATAGGGTTCAACTGGGCTAATAGAAATAGGGTTCAACTGGGCCAATAGGGTTCAACTGGGCCAATAGAAATAGGGTTCAGATGGGCCAATAGGGTTCAGCTGGGCCAGTAGAAATAGGGTTCAGCTGGGCCAATAGAAATAGGGTTCAACTGGGCCAATAGAAATAGGGTTCAACTGGGCCAATAGAAATAGGGGTCAACTCGGCCAATAGAAATAGGGTTCAGATGGGCCAATAGGGTTCAACTGGGCCAATAGAAATAGGGTTCAGATGGGCCAATAGGGTTCAACTGGGCCAATAGAAATAGGGTGCAACTGGGCCAATAGAAATAGGGTTCAACTGGGCCAATAGAAATAGGGGTCAACTGGGCCAATAGGGTTCAACTGGGCCAATAGAAATAGGGTTCAGATGGGCCAATAGGGTTCAGCTGGGCCAGTAGAAATAGGGTTTAACTGAGCCAATAGAAATAGGGTTCAACTGGGCCAATAGAAATAGGGTTCAGATGGGCCAATAGGGTTCAGCTGGGCCAGTAGAAATAGGGTTCAGATGGGCCAATAGGGTTCAGCTGGGCCAATAGAAATAGGGTTCAACAGGGCCAATAGGGTTCAGCTGGGCCAATAGAAATAGGGTTCAACAGGGCCAATAGGGTTCAGCTGGGCCAGTAGAAATAGGGTTCAGCTGGGTCAATAGGGTTCAACTGGGCCAATAGAAATAGGGTTCAGATGGGCCAATAGAAATAGGGTTCAACTGGGCCAATAGAAATAGGGGTCAACTGGGCCAATAGAAATAGGGTTCAACTGGGCCAATAGAAATAGGGTTCAACTGGGCCAATAGAAATAGGGGTCAACTGGGCCAATAGAAATAGGGGTCAACTGGGCCAATAGAAATAGGGGTCAACTGGGACAATAGAAATAGGGTTCAACTGGGCCAATAGAAATAGGGTTCAACTGGGCCAATAGAAATAGGGGTCAACTGGGCCAATAGAAATAGGGGTCAACTGGGCCAATAGAAATAGGGTCAACTGGAACAATAGAAATAGGGTTCAACTGGGCCAATAGAAATAGGGGTCAACTGGGCCAATAGAAATAGGGGTCAACTGGGCCAATAGAAATAGGGTTCAACTGGGCCAATAGAAATAGAGTTCAACTGGGCCAATAGAAATAGGGGTCAACTGGGCCAATAGAAATAGGGTTCAACTGGGCCAATAGAAATAGGGGTCAACTGGGCCAATAGAAATAGGCGTCAACTGGGCCAATAGAAATAGGCGTCAACTGGGCCAATAGAAATAGGCGTCAACTGGGCCAATAGAAATAGGCGTCAACTGGGCCAATAGAAATAGGCGTCAACTGGGCCAATAGAAATAGGGTTCAACTGGGCCAATAGAAATAGGGGTCAACTGGGCCAATAGAAATAGGGGTCAACTGGGCCAATAGAAATAGGGTTCAACTGGGCCAATAGAAATAGGGGTCAACTGGGCCAATAGAAATAGGGGTCAACTGGGCCAATAGAAATAGGGTTCAACTGGGCCAATAGAAATAGGGTTCAACTGGGCCAATAGAAATAGGGTTCAACTGGGCCAATAGAAATAGGGGTCAACTGGGCCAATAGAAATAGGGATCAACTGGGCCAATAGAAATAGGGTTCAACTGGGCCAATAGAAATAGGGTTCAACTGGGCCAATAGAAATAGGGGTCAACTGGGCCAATAGAAATAGGGGTCAACTGGCCAATAGAAATAGGGGTCAACTGGAACAATAGAAATAGGGTTCAACTGGGCCAATAGAAATAGGGGTCAACTGGGCCAATAGAAATAGGGGTCAACTGGGCCAATAGAAATAGGGTTCAGATGGGCCAATAGGGTTCAACTGGGCCAATAGAAATAGGGTTCAGATGGGCCAATAGGGTTCAGCTGGGCCAGTAGAAATAGGGTTCAGCTGGGCCAATAGAAATAGGGTTCAACGGGGCCAATAGAAATAGGGTTCAACTGGGCTAATAGGGTTCAACTGGGCCAATAGAAATAGGGTTCAGATGGGCCAATAGGGTTCAGCTGGGCCAGTAGAAATAGGGTTCAGCTGGGCCAATAGAAATAGGGTTCAACTGGGCCAATAGAAATAGGGTTCAACTGGGCCAATAGAAATAGGGGTCAACTGGGCCAATAGAAATAGGGTTCAACTGGGCCAATAGAAATAGGGGTCAACTGGGCCAATAGAAATAGGGTTCAGATGGGCCAATAGGGTTCAACTGGGCCAATAGAAATAGGGTTCAGATGGGCCAATAGGGTTCAGCTGGGCCAGTAGAAATAGGGTTCAACTGGGCCAATAGAAATAGGGGTCAACTGGGCCAATAGAAATAGGGTTCAGATGGGCCAATAGGGTTCAACTGGGCCAATAGAAATAGGGTTCAGATGGGCCAATAGAAATAGGGTTCAACTGGGCCAATAGAAATAGGGGTCAACTGGGCCAATAGAAATAGGGATCAACTGGGCCAATAGAAATAGGGTTCAACTGGGCCAATAGAAATAGGGTTCAACTGGGCCAATAGAAATAGGGGTCAACTGGGCCAATAGAAATAGGGTCAACTGGGCCAATAGAAATAGGGGTCAACTGGAACAATAGAAATAGGGTTCAACTGGGCCAATAGAAATAGGGGTCAACTGGGCCAATAGAAATAGGGGTCAACTGGGCCAATAGAAATAGGGTTCAGATGGGCCAATAGGGTTCAACTGGGCCAATAGAAATAGGGTTCAGATGGGCCAATAGGGTTCAGCTGGGCCAGTAGAAATAGGGTTCAGCTGGGCCAATAGAAATAGGGTTCAACTGGGCCAATAGAAATAGGGTTCAACTGGGCTAATAGGGTTCAACTGGGCCAATAGAAATAGGGTTCAGATGGGCCAATAGGGTTCAGCTGGGCCAGTAGAAATAGGGTTCAGCTGGGCCAATAGAAATAGGGTTCAACTGGGCCAATAGAAATAGGGTTCAACTGGGCCAATAGAAATAGGGGTCAACTGGGCCAATAGAAATAGGGTTCAACTGGGCCAATAGAAATAGGGGTCAACTGGGCCAATAGAAATAGGGTTCAACTGGGCCAATAGAAATAGGGTTCAACTGGGCCAATAGAAATAGGGGTCAACTGGGCCAATAGAAATAGGGTTCAGATGGGCCAATAGGGGTTCAACTGGGCCAATAGAAATAGGGTTCAGATGGGCCAATAGGGTTCAGCTGGGCCAGTAGAAATAGGGTTCAACTGGGCCAATAGAAATAGGGTTCAACTGGGCCAATAGAAATAGGGGTCAACTGGGCCAATAGGGTTCAACTGGGCCAATAGAAATAGGGTTCAGATGGGCCAATAGGGTTCAGCTGGGCGAGTAGAAATAGGGTTTCAGCTGGGCCAATAGAAATAGGGTTCAACAGGGCCAATAGGGTTCAGCTGGGCCAATAGAAATAGGGTTCAACAGGGCCAATAGGGTTCAGCTGGGCCAGTAGAAATAGGGTTCAGCTGGGCCAATAGGGTTCAACTGGGCCAATAGAAATAGGGTTCAGATGGGCCAATAGGATTCAGCTGGGCCAGTAGAATTAGGGTTCAGCTGGGCCAATAGGGTTCAACTGGGCCAATAGAAATAGGGTTCAGCTGGGCCAATAGGGTTCAACTGGGCCAATAGAAATAGGGTTCAGCTGGGCCAATAGGGTTCAGCTGGGGCAGTAGAAATAGGGTCAGCTGGGCCAATAGGGTTCAACTGGGCCAATAGAAATAGGGTTCAGCTGGGCCAATAGGGTTCAGCTGGGCCAGTAGAAATAGGGTTCAGCTGGGCCAGTAGAAATAGGGTTCAGCTGGGCCAATAGGGTTCAACTGGGCCAGTAGAAATAGGGTTCAGTTGGGCCAATAGAAATAGGGTTCAACTGGGCCAATAGGGTTCAGCTGGGCCAATAGAAATAGGGTTCAGCTGGGCCAATAGGGTTCAACTGGGCCAATAGAAATAGGGTTCAGCTGGGCCAGTAGAAATAGCGTTCAGCTGGGCCAATAGAAATAGGGTTCAACTGGGCTAATAGAAATAGGGTTCAACTGGGCCAATAGGGTTCAACTGGGCCAATAGAAATAGGGTTTCAGATGGGCCAATAGGGTTCAGCTGGGCCAGTAGAAATAGGGTTCAGCTGGGCCAATAGAAATAGGGTTCAACTGGGCCAATAGAAATAGGGTTCAACTGGGCCAATAGAAATAGGGGTCAACTCGGCCAATAGAAATAGGGTTCAGATGGGCCAATAGGGTTCAACTGGGCCAATAGAAATAGGGTTCAGATGGGCCAATAGGGTTCAACTGGGCCAATAGAAATAGGGTGCAACTGGGCCAATAGAAATAGGGTTCAACTGGGCCAATAGAAATAGGGGTCAACTGGGCCAATAGGGTTCAACTGGGCCAATAGAAATAGGGTTCAGATGGGCCAATAGGGTTCAGCTGGGCCAGTAGAAATAGGGTTTAACTGAGCCAATAGAAATAGGGTTCAACTGGGCCAATAGAAATAGGGTTCAGATGGCCAATAGGGTTCAGCTGGGCCAGTAGAAATAGGGTTCAGATGGGCCAATAGGGTTCAGCTGGGCCAATAGAAATAGGGTTCAACAGGGCCAATAGGGTTCAGCTGGGCCAATAGAAATAGGGTTCAACAGGGCCAATAGGGTTCAGCTGGGCCAGTAGAAATAGGGTTCAGCTGGGCCAATAGGGTTCAACTGGGCCAATAGAAATAGGGTTCAGATGGGCCAATAGAAATAGGGTTCAACTGGGCCAATAGAAATAGGGGTCAACTGGGCCAATAGAAATAGGGTTCAACTGGGCCAATAGAAATAGGGTTCAACTGGGCCAATAGAAATAGGGGTCAACTGGGCCAATAGAAATAGGGGTCAACTGGGCCAATAGAAATAGGGGTCAACTGGAACAATAGAAATAGGGTTCAACTGGGCCAATAGAAATAGGGTTCAACTGGGCCAATAGAAATAGGGGTCAACTGGGCCAATAGAAATAGGGGTCAACTGGGCCAATAGAAATAGGGGTCAACTGGAACAATAGAAATAGGGTTCAACTGGGCCAATAGAAATAGGGGTCAACTGGGGCCAATAGAAATAGGGGTCAACTGGGCCAATAGAAATAGGGTTCAACTGGGCCAATAGAAATAGAGTTCAACTGGGCCAATAGAAATAGGGGTCAACTGGGCCAATAGAAATAGGGTTCAACTGGGCCAATAGAAATAGGGGTCAACTGGGCCAATAGAAATAGGGGTCAACTGGGCCAATAGAAATAGGCGTCAACTGGGCCAATAGAAATAGGCGTCAACTGGGCCAATAGAAATAGGCGTCAACTGGGCCAATAGAAATAGGGTTCAACTGGGCCAATAGAAATAGGGGTCACTGGGCCAATAGAAATAGGGGTCAACTGGGCCAATAGAAATAGGGTTTCAACTGGGCCAATAGAAATAGGGGTCAACTGGGCCAATAGAAATAGGGGTCAACTGGGCCAATAGAAATAGGGTTCAACTGGCCAATAGAAATAGGGTTCAACTGGCCAATAGAAATAGGGTTCAACTGGGCCAATAGAAATAGGGTTCAACTGGGCCAATAGAAATAGGGGTCAACTGGGCAATAGAAATAGGGATCAACTGGGCCAATAGAAATAGGGTTCAACTGGGCCAATAGAAATAGGGTTCAACTGGGCCAATAGAAATAGGGGTCAACTGGGCCAATAGAAATAGGGGTCAACTGGGCCAATAGAAATAGGGGTCAACTGGAACAATAGAAATAGGGTTCAACTGGGCCAATAGAAATAGGGGTCAACTGGGCCAATAGAAATAGGGGTCAACTGGGCCAATAAAAATAGGGTTCAGATGGGCCAATAGGGTTCAACTGGGCCAATAGAAATAGGGTTCAGATGGGCCAATAGGGTTCAGCTGGGCCAGTAGAAATAGGGTTCAGCTGGGCCAATAGAAATAGGGTTCAACTGGGCCAATAGAAATAGGGTTCAACTGGGCTAATAGGGTTCAACTGGGCCAATAGAAATAGGGTTCAGATGGGCCAATAGGGTTCAGCTGGGCCAGTAAGAAATAGGGTTCAGCTGGGGCCAATAGAAATAGGGTTCAACTGGGCCAATAGAAATAGGGTTCAACTGGGCCAATAGAAATAGGGTCAACTGGGCCAATAGAAATAGGGTTCAACTGGGCCAATAGAAATAGGGGTCAACTGGGCCAATAGAAATAGGGTTCCAGATGGGCCCAATAGGGTTCAACTGGGCCAATAGAAATAGGGTTCAGATGGGCCAATAGGGTTCAGCTGGGCCAGTAGAAATAGGGTTCAACTGGGCCAATAGAAATAGGGGTCAACTGGGCCAATAGAAATAGGGTTCAGATGGGCCAATAGGGTTCAACTGGGCCAATAGAAATAGGGTTCAGATGGGCCAATAGAAATAGGGTTCAACTGGGCCAATAGAAATAGGGGTCAACTGGGCCAATAGAAATAGGGATCAACTGGGCCAATAGAAATAGGGTTTCAACTGGGCCAATAGAAATAGGGTTCAACTGGGCCAATAGAAATAGGGGTCAACTGGGCCAATAGAAATAGGGGTCAACTGGGCCAATAGAAATAGGGGTCAACTGGAACAATAGAAATAGGGTTCAACTGGCCAATAAATAGGGGTCAACTGGGCCAATAGAAATAGGGGTCAACTGGGCCAATAGAAATAGGGTTCAGATGGGCCAATAGGGTTCAACTGGGCCAATAGAAATAGGGTTCAGATGGGCCAATAGGGTTCAGCTGGGCCAGTAGAAATAGGGTTCAGCTGGGCCAATAGAAATAGGGTTCAACTTGGGCCAATAGAAATAGGGTTCAACTGGGGCTAATAGGGTTCAACTGGGCCAATAGAAATAGGGTTCAGATGGGCCAATAGGGTTCAGCTGGGCCAGTAGAAATAGGGTTCAGCTGGGCCAATAGAAATAGGGTTCAACTGGGCCATAGAAATAGGGTTCAACTGGGCCAATAGAAATAGGGGTCAACTGGGCCAATAGAAATAGGGTTCAACTGGGCCAATAGAAATAGGGGTCAACTGGGCCAATAGAAATAGGGTTCAGATGGGCCAATAGGGTTCAACTGGGCCAATAGAAATAGGGTTCAGATGGGCCAATAGGGTTCAGCTGGGCCAGTAGAAATAGGGTTCAACTGGGCCAATAGAAATAGGGGTCAACTGGGCCAATAGAAATAGGGTTCAGATGGGCCAATAGGGTTCAACTGGGCCAATAGAAATAGGGTTCAGATGGGCCAATAGGGTTCAGCTGGGCCAGTAGAAATAGGGTTCAACTGGGCCAATAGAAATAGGGTTCAACTGGGCCAATAAGAAATAGGGGTCAACTGGGCCAATAGGGTTCAACTGGGCCAATAGAAATAGGGTTCAGATGGGCCAATAGGGTTCAGCTGGGCGAGTAGAAATAGGGTTCAGCTGGGCCAATAGAAATAGGGTTCAGATGGGCCAATAGGATTCAGCTGGGCCAGTAGAATTAGGGTTCAGCTGGGCCAATAGGGTTCAACTGGGCCAATAGAAATAGGGGTCAACTGGGCCAATAGAAATAGGGTTCAGATGGGCCAATAGGGTTCAACTGGGCCAATAGAAATAGGGTTCAGATGGGCCAATAGGGTTCAGCTGGGCCAGTAGAAATAGGGTTCAGCTGGGCCAATAGAAATAGGGTTCAACTGGGCCAATAGAAATAGGGTTCAACTGGGCTAATAGGGTTCAACTGTGCCAATAGAAATAGGGTTCAGATGGGCCAATAGGGTTCAGCTGGGCCAGTAGAAATAGGGTTCAGCTGGCCAATAGAAATAGGGTTCAACTGGGCCAATAGAATAGGTTCAACTGGGCCAATAGAAATAGGGGTCAACTGGGCCAATAGAAATAGGGTTCAACTGGGCCAATAGAAATAGGGGTCAACTGGGCCAATAGAAATAGGGTTCAGATGGGCCAATAGGGTTCAACTGGGCCAATAGAAATAGGGTTCAGATGGGCCAATAGGGTTCAGCTGGCCAGTAGAAATAGGGTTCAACTGGGCCAATAGAAATAGGGTTCAACTGGGCCAATAGAAATAGGGTTCAACTGGGCCAATAGAAATAGGGGTCAACTGGGCCAATAGAAATAGGGTTCAGATGGGCCAATAGGGTTCAACTGGGCCAATAGAAATAGGGTTCAGATGGGCCAATAGGGTTCAGCTGGGCCAGTAGAAATAGGGTTCAACTGGGCCAATAGAAATAGGGTTCAACTGGGCCAATAGAAATAGGGGTCAACTGGGCCAATAGGGTTCAACTGGGCCAATAGAAATAGGGTTCAGATGGGCCAATAGGGTTCAGCTGGGCGAGTAGAAATAGGGTTCAGCTGGGCCAATAGAAATAGGGTTCAACAGGGCCAATAGGATTCAGCTGGGCCAATAGAAATAGGGTTCAACAGGGCCAATAGGGTTCAGCTGGGCCAGTAGAAATAGGGTTCAGCTGGGCCAATAGGGTTCAACTGGGCCAATAGAAATAGGGTTCAGATGGGCCAATAGGATTCAGCTGGGCCAGTAGAATTAGGGTTCAGCTGGGCCAATAGGGTTCAACTGGGCCAATAGAAATAGGGTTCAGCTGGGCCAATAGGGTTCAACTGGGCCAATAGAAATAGGGTTCAGCTGGGCCAATAGGGTTCAGCTGGGGCAGTAGAAATAGGGTTCAGCTGGGCCAATAGGGTTCAACTGGGCCAATAGAAATAGGGTTCAGCTGGGCCAATAGGGTTCAGCTGGGCCAGTAGAAATAGGGTTCAGCTGGGCCAGTAGAAATAGGGTTCAGCTGGGCCAATAGGGTTCAACTGGGGCCAGTAGAAATAGGGTTCAGTTGGGCCAATAGAAATAGGGTTCAACTGGGCCAATAGGGTTCAGCTGGGCCAATAGAAATAGGGTTCAGCTGGGCCAATAGGGTTCAACTGGGCCAATAGAAATAGGGTTCAGCTGGGCCAGTAGAAATAGCGTTCAGCTGGGCCAATAGAAAATAGGGTTCAACTGGGCTAATAGAAATAGGGTTCAACTGGGCCAATAGGTTCAACTGGGCCAATAGAAATAGGGTTCAGATGGGCCAATAGGGTTCAGCTGGGCCAGTAGAAATAGGGTTCAGCTGGGCCAATAGAAATAGGGTTCAACTGGGCCAATAGAAATAGGGTTCAACTGGGCCAATAGAAATAGGGGTCAACTCGGCCAATAGAAATAGGGTTCAGATGGCCAATAGGTTCAACTGGGCCATAGAAATAGGGTTCAGATGGCCAATAGGGTTCAACTGGGCCAATAGAAATAGGGTGCAACTGGGCCAATAGAAATAGGGTTCAACTGGGCCAATAGAAATAGGGGTCAACTGGCCAATAGGGTTCAACTGGGCCAATAGAAATAGGGTTCAGATGGGCCAATAGGGTTCAGCTGGGCCAGTAGAAATAGGGTTTAACTGAGCCAATAGAAATAGGGTTCAACTGGGCCAATAGAAATAGGGTTCAGATGGGCCAATAGGGTTCAGCTGGGCCAGTAGAAATAGGGTTCAGATGGGCCAATAGGGTTCAGCTGGGCCAATAGAAATAGGGTTCAACAGGGCCAATAGGGTTCAGCTGGGCCAATAGAAATAGGGTTCAACAGGGCCAATAGGGTTCAGCTGGGCCAGTAGAAATAGGGTTCAGCTGGGCCAATAGGGTTCAACTGGGCCAATAGAAATAGGGTTCAGATGGGCCAATAGGATTCAGCTGGGCCAGTAGAATTAGGGTTCAGCTGGGCCAATAGGGTTCAACTGGGCCAATAGAAATAGGGTTCAACTGGGCCAATAGAAATAGGGTTCAGCTGGGCCAATAGGGTTCAACTGGGCCAATAGAAATAGGGTTCAGCTGGGCCAATAGGGTTCAGCTGGGCCAGTAGAAATAGGGTTCAGCTGGGCCAATAGGGTTCAACTGGGCCAATAGAAATAGGGTTCAGCTGGGCCAGTAGAAATAGGGTTCAGCTGGGCCAATAGAAATAGGGTTCAACTGGGCCAATAGAAATAGGGTTCAACTGGGCCAATAGGGTTCAACTGGGCCAATAGAAATAGGGTTCAGATGGGCCAATAGGGTTCAGCTGGGCCAGTAGAAATAGGGTTCAGCTGGGCCAGTAGAAATAGGGTTCAGCTGGGCCAATAGAAATAGGGTTCAACTGGGCCAATAGAAATAGGGTTCAACTGGGCTAATAGGGTTCAACTGTGCCAATAGAAATAGGGTTCAGATGGGCCAATAGGGTTCAGCTGGGCCAGTAGAAATAGGGTTCAACTGGGCCAATAGAAATAGGGTTCAACTGGGCCAATAGAAATAGGGGTCAACTGGGCCAATAGAAATAGGGTTCAACTGGGCCAATAGAAATAGGGTTCAACTGGGCAATAGAAATAGGGGTCAACTGGGCCAATAGAAATAGGGTTCAACTGGGCCAATAGAAATAGGGGTCAACTGGGCCAATAGAAATAGGGTTCAGATGGGCCAATAGGGTTCAACTGGCCAATAGAAATAGGTTCAGATGGGCCAATAGGGTTCAGCTGGGCCAGTAGAAATAGGGTTCAACTGGGCCAATAGAAATAGGGTTCAACTGGGCCAATAGAAATAGGGGTCAACTGGGCCAATAGGGTTCAACTGGGCCAATAGAAATAGGGTTCAGATGGGCCAATAGGGTTCAGCTGGGCGAGTAGAAATAGGGTTCAGCTGGGCCAATAGAAATAGGGTTCAACAGGGCCAATAGGGTTCAGCTGGGCCAATAGAAATAGGGTTCAACAGGGCCAATAGGGTTCAGCTGGGCCAGTAGAAATAGGGTTCAGCTGGGCCAATAGGGTTCAACTGGGCCAATAGAAATAGGGTTCAGATGGGCCAATAGGATTCAGCTGGGCCAGTAGAATTAGGGTTCAGCTGGGCCAATAGGGTTCAACTGGGCCAATAGAAATAGGGTTCATCTGGGCCAATAGGGTTCAACTGGGCCAATAGAAATAGGGTTCAGCTGGGCCAATAGGGTTCAGCTGGGGCAGTAGAAATAGGGTTCAGCTGGGCCAATAGGGTTCAACTGGGCCAATAGAAATAGGGTTCAGCTGGGCCAATAGGGTTCAGCTGGGCCAGTAGAAATAGGGTTCAGCTGGGCCAGTAGAAATAGGGTTCAGCTGGGCCAATAGGGTTCAACTGGGCCAGTAGAAATAGGGTTCAGTTGGGCCAATAGAAATAGGGTTCAACTGGGCCAATAGGGTTCAGCTGGGCCAATAGAAATAGGGTTCAGCTGGGCCAATAGGGTTCAACTGGGCCAATAGAAATAGGGTTCAGCTGGGCCAGTAGAAATAGCGTTCAGCTGGGCCAATAGAAATAGGGTTCAACTGGGCTAATAGAAATAGGGTTCAACTGGGCCAATAGGGTTCAACTGGGCCAATAGAAATAGGGTTCAGATGGGCCAATAGGGTTCATCTGGGCCAGTAGAAATAGGGTTCAGCTGGGCCAATAGAAATAGGGTTCAACTGGGCCAATAGAAATAGGGTTCAACTGGGCCAATAGAAATAGGGGTCAACTCGGCCAATAGAAATAGGGTTCAGATGGGCCAATAGGGTTCAACTGGGCCAATAGAAATAGGGTTCAGATGGGCCAATAGGGTTCAACTGGGCCAATAGAAATAGGGTGCAACTGGGCCAATAGAAATAGGGTTCAACTGGGCCAATAGAAATAGGGGTCAACTGGGCCAATAGGGTTCAACTGGGCCAATAGAAATAGGGTTCAGATGGGCCAATAGGGTTCAGCTGGGCCAGTAGAAATAGGGTTTAACTGGGCCAATAGAAATAGGGTTCAACTGGGCCAATAGAAATAGGGTTCAGATGGGCCAATAGGGTTCAGCTGGGCCAGTAGAAATAGGGTTCAGATGGGCCAATAGGGTTCAGCTGGGCCAATAGAAATAGGGTTCAACAGGGCCAATAGGGTTCAGCTGGGCCAATAGAAATAGGGTTCAACAGGGCCAATAGGGTTCAGCTGGGCCAGTAGAAATAGGGTTCAGCTGGGCCAATAGGGTTCAACTGGGCCAATAGAAATAGGGTTCAGATGGGCCAATAGGATTCAGCTGGGCCAGTAGAATTAGGGTTCAGCTGGGCCAATAGGGTTCAACTGGGCCAATAGAAATAGGGTTCAACTGGGCCAATAGAAATAGGGTTCAGCTGGGCCAATAGGGTTCAACTGGGCCAATAGAAATAGGGTTCAGCTGGGCCAATAGGGTTCAGCTGGGCCAGTAGAAATAGGGTTCAGCTGGGCCAATAGGGTTCAACTGGGCCAATAGAAATAGGGTTCAGCTGGGCCAGTAGAAATAGGGTTCAGCTGGGCCAATAGAAATAGGGTTCAACTGGGCCAATAGAAATAGGGTTCAACTGGGCCAATAGGGTTCAACTGGGCCAATAGAAATAGGGTTCAGATGGGCCAATAGGGTTCACCTGGGCCAGTAGAAATAGGGTTCAGCTGGGCCAATAGAAATAGGGTTCAACTGGGCCAATAGAAATAGGGTTCAACTGGGCCAATAGAAATAGGGGTCAACTGGGCCAATAGAAATAGGGTTCAGATGGGCCAATAGGGTTCAACTGGGCCAATAGAAATAGGGTTCAGCTGGGCCAATAGAAATAGGGTTCAACTGGGCCAATAGAAATAGGGGTCAACTGGGCCAATAGAAATAGGGTTCAGATGGGCCAATAGGGTTCAGCTGGGCCAGTAGAAATAGGGTTCAGCTGGGCCAATAGAAATAGGGTTCAGCTGGGCCAGTAGAAATAGGGTTCAACTGGGCCAATAGAAATAGGGTTCAACTGGGCCAATAGAAATAGGGGTCAACTGGGCCAATAGAAATAGGGGTCAACTGGGCCAATAGAAATAGGGGTCAACTGGGCCAATAGGGTTCAACTGGGCCAATAGAAATAGGGTTCAGATGGGCCAATAGGGTTCAGCTGGGCCAGTAGAAATAGGGTTTAACTGGGCCAATAGAAATAGGGTTCAACTGGGCCAATAGAAATAGGGTTCAGATGGGCCAATAGGGTTCAGCTGGGCCAATAGAAATAGGGTTCAACAGGGCCAATAGGGTTCAGCTGGGCCAATAGAAATAGGGTTCAACAGGGCCAATAGGGTTCAGCTGGACCAGTAGAAATAGGGTTCAGCTGGCCAATAGGGTTCAACTGGGCCAATAGAAATAGGGTTCAGCTGGGCCAATAGGGTTCAGCTGGGCCAGTAGAATTAGGGTTCAACTGGGCCAATAGGGTTCAACTGGGCCAATAGAAATAGGGTTCAGCTGGGCCAATAGGGTTCAACTGGGCCAATAGAAATAGGGTTCAGCTGGGCCAATAGGGTTCAGCTGGGGCAGTAGAAATAGGGTTCAGCTGGGCCAATAGGGTTCAACTGGGCCAATAGAAATAGGGTTCAGCTGGGCCAATAGGGTTCAACTGGGCCAATAGAAATAGGGTTCAGCTGGGCCAATAGGGTTCAGCTGGGCCAGTAGAAATAGGGTTCAGCTGGGCCAGTAGAAATAGGGTTCAGCTGGGCCAATAGGGTTCAACTGGGCCAATAAAATAGGGTTCAGCTGGGCCAGTAGATATAGGGTTCAGCTGGGCCAATAGAAATAGGGTTCAGCTGGGCCAGTAGAAATAGGGTTCAGCTGGGCCAATAGGGTTCAACTTGGCCAACTGTTCTAGAAAAAAATACGTATATTTTGTGTTTGTTCCCTATTAATGTCGGCAGCATTTCTATCATCACGGTGGCAACCGCAGGGCACGTCTGGAGAAAGGTAATTAAGTGCAAAGTATCCAAGTGGCCCGTGGGCTAAGGGGTAAGTTGTTTTAGCCCTAGTCTGGGGCAGAACATATGTTTTTAACCCTAATCTCACCTGATAAATATTAACATTCCAAGAGTGTCCACATGAGCCAACAGGAATTCTCCCCAAGTCTTTCCCTACCTGGGTTACAGGGTGGGCCCCTGGGTGTGCCGGGGGGGGGGAACTCGCACGGTCGGTGCTGCCATACTGCCAACATCAGAAGGTGAGCACCATTTATCAAATGCAATTGAGTTTTTCCATGAAGCCCTGTGGGTGCCGAGTTATTGGTGCTTTTTGTATTCAGGAAGCAACAACCCGGCACCCAGGCCCAGAGGGGGCTTTGGGGGGGCTTCCATTTTCAGTGTTGTATATAGAGTATATAACACCGACATGTACAGAGATTATATCACCCCCCAGTACTTGCCCCAGTGGAACAGTTTTGGAGGATTCGGTGCAGATCTATGTATATTAGGGTGCTGAGAATCCACCCCTAATTTGTACCTCTGTTACCCCAGGAGTGTGGTCCCACTGCCCCAATCCCAATGAGACTCACAACATGACCCTCATATACCGAAATATTGTGTAAATGTGACCGCAATGAAGGTACCCCTGCTCCTTCTGCCCCATCTCAGCCAGGGGGTATTGCAGGCCTGCCACTCTGTATGGGGGTGCTCTCTGTACCCCCGGCCTGTACACAATAATAGAACCTGTAGTATCCACCTGCACTGCTCTGTACGGACTACTGAGAATCAGTGTGGCAACCACCGTGTCAAGTGCACTCCCCCAGCTTCCCACAGGGAGGCGCTGCTCCCCTTTCCTACTTACCCCTTGATAGGTCACTTATACAGAGTGGGGAGTTGGCAAACGGGATATAGATACTCTGTAATGTTATACGGAGTGGGGAGTAGCAGGATATAGTTACTCTCTAGTATTATACAGAGCAGGGAGTAGCAGGGTATAGATACTCAGTGTTATACGGAGCGGGGAGTAGCAGGATATAGATACTCTGTAATGTTATACGGAGTGGGGAGTAGCAGGATATAGATACTCTCTAGTATTATACAGAGCAGGGAGTAGCAGGGTATAGATACTCAGTGTTATACGGAGCGGGGAGTAGCAGGATATAGATACTCTCTAGTATTATACAGAGCAGGGAGTAGCAGGGTATAGATACTCTCTAGTATTATACAGATGGGCCAATAGGATTCAGCTGGGCCAGTAGAATTAGGGTTCAGCTGGGCCAATAGGGTTCAACTGGGCCAATAGAAATAGGGTTCAACTGGGCCAATAGAAATAGGGTTCAGCTGGGCCAATAGGGTTCAACTGGGCCAATAGAAATAGGGTTCAGCTGGGCCAATAGGGTTCAGCTGGGCCAGTAGAAATAGGGTTCAGCTGGGCCAATAGGGTTCAACTGGGCCAATAGAAATAGGGTTCAGCTGGGCCAGTAGAAATAGGGTTCAGCTGGGCCAATAGAAATAGGGTTCAACTGGGCCAATAGAAATAGGGTTCAACTGGGCCAATAGGGTTCAACTGGGCCAATAGAAATAGGGTTCAGATGGGCCAATAGGGTTCACCTGGGCCAGTAGAAATAGGGTTCAGCTGGGCCAATAGAAATAGGGTTCAACTGGGCCAATAGAAATAGGGTTCAACTGGGCCAATAGAAATAGGGGTCAACTGGGCCAATAGAAATAGGGTTCAGATGGGCCAATAGGGTTCAACTGGGCCAATAGAAATAGGGTTCAGCTGGGCCAATAGAAATAGGGTTCAACTGGGCCAATAGAAATAGGGGTCAACTGGGCCAATAGAAATAGGGTTCAGATGGGCCAATAGGGTTCAGCTGGGCCAGTAGAAATAGGGTTCAGCTGGGCCAATAGAAATAGGGTTCAGCTGGGCCAGTAGAAATAGGGTTCAACTGGGCCAATAGAAATAGGGTTCAACTGGGCCAATAGAAATAGGGGTCAACTGGGCCAATAGAAATAGGGGTCAACTGGGCCAATAGAAATAGGGGTCAACTGGGCCAATAGGGTTCAACTGGGCCAATAGAAATAGGGTTCAGATGGGCCAATAGGGTTCAGCTGGGCCAGTAGAAATAGGGTTTAACTGGGCCAATAGAAATAGGGTTCAACTGGGCCAATAGAAATAGGGTTCAGATGGGCCAATAGGGTTCAGCTGGGCCAATAGAAATAGGGTTCAACAGGGCCAATAGGGTTCAGCTGGGCCAATAGAAATAGGGTTCAACAGGGCCAATAGGGTTCAGCTGGACCAGTAGAAATAGGGTTCAGCTGGGCCAATAGGGTTCAACTGGGCCAATAGAAATAGGGTTCAGCTGGGCCAATAGGGTTCAGCTGGGCCAGTAGAATTAGGGTTCAACTGGGCCAATAGGGTTCAACTGGGCCAATAGAAATAGGGTTCAGCTGGGCCAATAGGGTTCAACTGGGCCAATAGAAATAGGGTTCAGCTGGGCCAATAGGGTTCAGCTGGGGCAGTAGAAATAGGGTTCAGCTGGGCCAATAGGGTTCAACTGGGCCAATAGAAATAGGGTTCAGCTGGGCCAATAGGGTTCAACTGGGCCAATAGAAATAGGGTTCAGCTGGGCCAATAGGGTTCAGCTGGGCCAGTAGAAATAGGGTTCAGCTGGGCCAGTAGAAATAGGGTTCAGCTGGGCCAATAGGGTTCAACTGGGCCAATAAAATAGGGTTCAGCTGGGCCAGTAGATATAGGGTTCAGCTGGGCCAATAGAAATAGGGTTCAGCTGGGCCAGTAGAAATAGGGTTCAGCTGGGCCAATAGGGTTCAGCTGGGCCAATAGAAATAGGGTTCAACAGGGCCAATAGGGTTCAGCTGGGCCAATAGAAATAGGGTTCAACAGGGCCAATAGGGTTCAGCTGGACCAGTAGAAATAGGGTTCAGCTGGGCCAATAGGGTTCAACTGGGCCAATAGAAATAGGGTTCAGCTGGGCCAATAGGGTTCAGCTGGGCCAGTAGAATTAGGGTTCAACTGGGCCAATAGGGTTCAACTGGGCCAATAGAAATAGGGTTCAGCTGGGCCAATAGGGTTCAACTGGGCCAATAGAAATAGGGTTCAGCTGGGCCAATAGGGTTCAGCTGGGGCAGTAGAAATAGGGTTCAGCTGGGCCAATAGGGTTCAACTGGGCCAATAGAAATAGGGTTCAGCTGGGCCAATAGGGTTCAACTGGGCCAATAGAAATAGGGTTCAGCTGGGCCAATAGGGTTCAGCTGGGCCAGTAGAAATAGGGTTCAGCTGGGCCAGTAGAAATAGGGTTCAGCTGGGCCAATAGGGTTCAACTGGGCCAATAAAATAGGGTTCAGCTGGGCCAGTAGATATAGGGTTCAGCTGGGCCAATAGAAATAGGGTTCAGCTGGGCCAGTAGAAATAGGGTTCAGCTGGGCCAATAGGGTTCAACTTGGCCAACTGTTCTAGAAAAAAATACGTATATTTTGTGTTTGTTCCCTATTAATGTCGGCAGCATTTCTATCATCACGGTGGCAACCGCAGGGCACGTCTGGAGAAAGGTAATTAAGTGCAAAGTATCCAAGTGGCCCGTGGGCTAAGGGGTAAGTTGTTTTAGCCCTAGTCTGGGGCAGAACATATGTTTTTAACCCTAATCTCACCTGATAAATATTAACATTCCAAGAGTGTCCACATGAGCCAACAGGAATTCTCCCCAAGTCTTTCCCTACCTGGGTTACAGGGTGGGCCCCTGGGTGTGCCGGGGGGGGGGAACTCGCACGGTCGGTGCTGCCATACTGCCAACATCAGAAGGTGAGCACCATTTATCAAATGCAATTGAGTTTTTCCATGAAGCCCTGTGGGTGCCGAGTTATTGGTGCTTTTTGTATTCAGGAAGCAACAACCCGGCACCCAGGCCCAGAGGGGGCTTTGGGGGGCTTCCATTTTCAGTGTTGTATATAGAGTATATAACACCGACATGTACAGAGATTATATCACCCCCCAGTACTTGCCCCAGTGGAACAGTTTTGGAGGATTCGGTGCAGATCTATGTACATTAGGGTGCTGAGAATCCACCCCTAATTTGTACCTCTGTTACCCCAGGAGTGTGGTCCCACTGCCCCAATCCCAATGAGACTCACAACATGACCCTCATATACCGAAATATTGTGTAAATGTGACCGCAATGAAGGTACCCCTGCTCCTTCTGCCCCATCTCAGCCAGGGGGTATTGCAGGCCTGCCACTCTGTATGGGGGTGCTCTCTGTACCCCCGGCCTGTACACAATAATAGAACCTGTAGTATCCACCTGCACTGCTCTGTACGGACTACTGAGAATCAGTGTGGCAACCACCGTGTCAAGTGCACTCCCCCAGCTTCCCACAGGGAGGCGCTGCTCCCCTTTCCTACTTACCCCTTGATAGGTCACTTATACAGAGTGGGGAGTTGGCAAACGGGATATAGATACTCTGTAATGTTATACGGAGTGGGGAGTAGCAGGATATAGTTACTCTCTAGTATTATACAGAGCAGGGAGTAGCAGGATATAGATACTCAGTGTTATACGGAGCGGGGAGTAGCAGGATATAGATACTCTCTAGTATTATACAGAGCAGGGAGTAGCAGGGTATAGATACTCAGTGTTATACGGAGTGGGGAGTAGCAGGATATAGATACTCTCTAGTATTATACAGAGCAGGGAGTAGCAGGGTATAGATACTCTCTAGTATTATACAGAGCAGGGAGTAGCAGGATATAGATACTCAGTGTTATACGGAGTGGGGAGTAGCAGGATATAGATACTCAGTGTTATACGGAGTGGGGAGTAGCAGGATATAGATACTCAGTGTTATACGGAGTGGGGAGTAGCAGGATATAGATACTCAGTGTTATACGGAGTGGGGAGTAGCAGGATATAGATACTCAGTGTTATACGGAGCGGGGAGTAGCAGGATATAGATACTCTCTAGTATTATACAGAGCAGGGAGTAGCAGGATATAGATACTCAGTGTTATACGGAGCGGGGAGTAGCAGGATATAGATACTCTCTAGTATTATACAGAGCAGGGAGTAGCAGGGTATAGATACTCTCTAGTATTATACAGAGCAGGGAGTAGCAGGGTATAGATACTCAGTGTTATACGGAGCGGGGAGTAGCAGGATATAGATACTCTCTAGTATTATACAGAGCAGGGAGTAGCAGGATATAGATACTCTCTAGTATTATACAGAGCAGGGAGTAGCAGGATATAGATACTCAGTGTTATACGGAGTGGGGAATAGCAGGATATAGATACTCTCTAGTATTATACAGAGCAGGGAGTAGCAGGGTATAGATACTCAGTGTTATACGGAGTGGGGAGTAGCAGGATATAGATACTCTCTAGTATTATACAGAGCAGGGAGTAGCAGGGTATAGATACTCAGTGTTATACGGAGCGGGGAGTAGCAGGATATAGATACTCTCTAGTATTATACAGAGCAGGGAGTAGCAGGGTATAGATACTCTCTAGTATTATACAGAGCAGGGAGTAGCAGGATATAGATACTCAGTGTTATACGGAGTGGGGAGTAGCAGGATATAGATACTCTCTAGTATTATACAGAGCAGGGAGTAGCAGGATATAGATACTCAGTGTTATACGGAGCGGGGAGTAGCAGGATATAGATACTCTCTAGTATTATACAGAGCAGGGAGTAGCAGGGTATAGATACTCAGTGTTATACGGAGCGGGGAGTAGCAGGATATAGATACTCTCTAGTATTATACAGAGCAGGGAGTAGCAGGGTATAGATACTCAGTGTTATACGGAGCGGGGAGTAGCAGGATATAGATACTCTCTAGTATTATACAGAGCGGGGAGTAGCAGGATATAGATACTCTCTAGTATTATACAGAGCAGGGAGTAGCAGGGTATAGATACTCAGTGTTATACGGAGCGGGGAGTAGCAGGATATAGATACTCTCTAGTATTATACAGAGCAGGGAGTAGCAGGGTATAGATACTCTCTAGTATTATACAGAGCAGGGAGTAGCAGGATATAGATACTCAGTGTTATACGGAGCGGGGAGTAGCAGGATATAGATACTCAGTATTATACGGAGCGGGGAGTAGCAGGATATAGTTACTCTCTAGTATTATACAGAGCAGGGAGTAGCAGGGTATAGATACTCAGTGTTATACGGAGCGGGGAGTAGCAGGATATAGATACTCTCTAGTATTATACAGAGCGGGGAGTAGCAGGATATAGATACTCTCTAGTATTATACAGAGCAGGGAGTAGCAGGGTATAGATACTCAGTGTTATACGGAGCGGGGAGTAGCAGGATATAGATACTCTCTAGTATTATACAGAGCAGGGAGTAGCAGGGTATAGATACTCTCTAGTATTATACAGAGCAGGGAGTAGCAGGGTATAGATACTCAGTGTTATACGGAGCGGGGAGTAGCAGGATATAGATACTCTCTAGTATTATACAGAGCGGGGAGTAGCAGGATATAGATACTCTCTAGTATTATACAGAGCAGGGAGTAGCAGGGTATAGATACTCTCTAGTATTATACAGAGCAGGGAGTAGCAGGATATAGATACTCAGTGTTATACGGAGCGGGGAGTAGCAGGATATAGATACTCAGTGTTATACGGAGCGGGGAGTAGCAGGATATAGTTACTCTCTAGTATTATACAGAGCAGGGAGTAGCAGGGTATAGATACTCAGTGTTATACGGAGCGGGGAGTAGCAGGATATAGATACTCTCTAGTATTATACAGAGCAGGGAGTAGCAGGGTATAGATACTCAGTGTTATACGGAGCGGGGAGTAGCAGGATATAGTTATTCAGTGTTATACGGAGCGGGGAGTAGCAGGATATAGATACTCAGTGTTGTAGGGAGTAGAGGGGTATAGATACTCAGTGTTGTAGGGAGTAGAAGGATATAGATACTCAGTGTTGTAGGGAGTAGCGGGATATAGATACTCTGTGTTGTAGGGAGTAGCGGGATATAGATACTCAGTGTTGTAGGGAGTAGAGGGATATAGATACTCAGTGTTGTAGGGAGTAGAAGGATATAGATACTCAGTGTTGTAGGGAGTAGCGGGATATAGATACTCAGTGTTGTAGGGAGTAGAGGGATATAGATACTCAGTGTTGTAGGGAGTAGCGGGATATAGATACTCAGTGTTGTAGGGAGTAGCGGGATATAGATACTCAGTGTTGTAGGGAGTAGAGGGATATAGATACTCAGTGTTGTAGGGAGTAGCGGGATATAGATACTCAGTGTTGTAGGGAGTAGCGGGATATAGATACTCAGTGTTGTAGGGAGTAGCGGGATATAGATACTCAGTGTTGTGGGGAGTAGAGGTATATAGATACTCAGTGTTGTAGGGAGTAGCGGGATATAGATACTCAGTGTTGTGGGGAGTAGCGGGATATAGATACTCAGTGTTGTAGGGAGTAGCGGGATATAGATACTCAGTGTTGTGGGGAGTAGCGGGATATAGATACTCAGTGTTGTGGGGAGTAGCGGGATATAGATACTCAGTGTTGTAGGGAGTAGCGGGATATAGATACTCAGTGTTGTAGGGAGTAGCGGGATATAGATACTCAGTGTTGTAGGGAGTAGCGGGATATAGATACTCAGTGTTGTAGGGAGTAGCGGGATATAGATACTCAGTGTTGTAGGGAGTAGAGGGATATAGATACTCAGTGTTGTAGGGAGTAGCGGGATATAGATACTCAGTGTTGTAGGGAGTAGCGGGATATAGATACTCAGTGTTGTAGGGAGTAGCGGGATATAGATACTCAGTGTTGTAGGGAGTAGCGGGATATAGATACTCAGTGTTGTAGGGAGTAGCGGGATATAGATACTCAGTGTTGTAGGGAGTAGCGGGATATAGATACTCAGTGTTGTAGGGAGTAGCGGGATATAGATACTCAGTGTTGTAGGGAGTAGCGGGATATAGATACTCAGTGTTGTAGGGAGTAGCGGGATATAGATACTCAGTGTTGTGGGGAGTAGAGGTATATAGATACTCAGTGTTGTGGGGAGTAGCGGGATATAGATACTCAGTGTTGTGGGGAGTAGCGGGATATAGATACTCAGTGTTGTAGGGAGTAGCGGGATATAGATACTCAGTGTTGTAGGGAGTAGCGGGATATAGATACTCAGTGTTGTAGGGAGTAGCGGGATATAGATACTCAGTGTTGTAGGGAGTAGCGGGATATAGATACTCAGTGTTGTAGGAGTAGCGGGATATAGATACTCAGTGTTGTAGGGAGTAGCGGGATATAGATACTCAGTGTTGTAGGGAGTAGCGGGATATAGATACTCAGTGTTGTAGGGAGTAGAGGGATATAGATACTCAGTGTTGTAGGGAGTAGCGGGATATAGATACTCAGTGTTGTAGGGAGTAGCGGGATATAGATACTCAGTGTTGTAGGGAGTAGCGGGATATAGATACTCAGTGTTGTAGGGAGTAGCGGGATATAGATACTCAGTGTTGTAGGGAGTAGCGGGATATAGATACTCAGTGTTGTAGGGAGTAGCGGGATATAGATACTCAGTGTTGTAGGGAGTAGCGGGATATAGATACTCAGTGTTGTAGGGAGTAGCGGGATATAGATACTCAGTAGTGTTATACAGAGCGGGGAGTAGTGAGAAATAGATACCTGTGTTGTGCACATGTGGGCGGAGACTGGCCAGGATAGGGTGGGCGGAGCCACTTACAGGTGCTGCGCCAGATGCAGCGAGTGACAGACATTCCCAGACCAGTGACACTTCGGTGCTTTCCTAGTATTGTGTCAGGCCAGGGCAGTTGCTATGGAAACTGCAGGTACTTGTTGGGTGGAAGGACACAGGGGACACCCAGCCCCTTCCCCTCCATTGTCCTTATGCTGGCTGGGACCCTCGCTGCTAAATTAGTCGCACAGGAAGGGATATTGGGGTCAGCGGGCGGGTGGGGGCTCAGCGGCACCTCTCCCTTATACAGCCTGTCCCCCCCGTCTGTAGGGGGCGCTGCAGCACCTCTCCCTTATACAGCCTGTCCCCCCCGTCTGTAGGGGGCGCTGCAGCACCTCTCCCTTATACAGCCTGTCCCCCCCTGTGTCTGTAGGGGGCGCTGCAGCACCTCTCCCTTATACAGCCTGTCCCCCCTGTGTCTGTAGGGGGCGCTGCAGCACCTCTCCCTTATACAGCCTGTTCCCCCCTGTGTCTGTAGGGGGCGCTGCAGCATCTCTCCCTTATACAGCCTGTCCCCCCCGTCTGTAGGGGGCGCTGCAGCATCTCTCCCTTATACAGCCTGTCCCCCCCGTCTGTAGGGGGCGCTGCAGCACCTCTCCCTTATACAGCCTGTCCCCCCCTGTGTCTGTAGGGGGCGCTGCAGCACCTCTCCCTTATACAGCCTGTCCCCCCCGTCTGTAGGGGGCGCTGCAGCACCTCTCCCTTATACAGCCTGTCCCCCCCTGTGTCTGTAGGGGGCGCTGCAGCATCTCTCCCTTATACAGCCTGTCCCCCCCGTCTGTAGGGGGCGCTGCAGCATCTCTCCCTTATACAGCCTGTCCCCCCCGTCTGTAGGGGGCGCTGCAGCACCTCTCCCTTATACAGCCTGTCCCCCCCGTCTGTAGGGGGCGCTGCAGCATCTCTCCCTTATACAGCCTGTCCCCCCCGTCTGTAGGGGCGCTGCAGCACCTCTCCCTTATACAGCCTGTCCCCCCTGTGTCTGTAGGGGGCGCTGCAGCACCTCTCCCTTATACAGCCTGTCCCCCCTGTGTCTGTAGGGGGCGCTGCAGCACCTCTCCCTTATACAGCCTGTCCCCCCCTGTGTCTGTAGGGGGCGCTGCAGCATCTCTCCCTTATACAGCCTGTCCCCCCCGTCTGTAGGGGGCGCTGCAGCATCTCTCCCTTATACAGCCTGTCCCCCCCGTCTGTAGGGGGCGCTGCAGCATCTCTCCCTTATACAGCCTGTCCCCCCCTGTGTCTGTAGGGGGCGCTGCAGCACCTCTCCCTTATACAGCCTGTCCCCCCTGTGTCTGTAGGGGGCGCTGCAGCACCTCTCCCTTATACAGCCTGTGCTCCCCTGTGTCTGTAGGGGGCGCTGCAGCACCTCTCCCTTATACAGCCTGTCCCCTGTGTCTGTAGGGGGCGCTGCAGCACCTCTCCCTTATACAGCCTGTCCCCCCTGTGTCTGTAGGGGGCGCTGCAGCACCTCTCCCTTATACAGCCTGTCCCCCTGTGTCTGTAGGGGGCGCTGCAGCACCTCTCCCTTATACAGCCTGTCCCCCTGTGTCTGTAGGGGGCGCTGCAGCACCTCTCCCTTATACAGCCTGTCCCCCCTGTGTCTGTAGGGGGCGCTGCAGCACCTCTCCCTTATACAGCCTGTCCCCCCTGTGTCTGTAGGGGGCGCTGCAGCACCTCTCCCTTATACAGCCTGTCCCCCCTGTGTCTGTAGGGGGCGCTGCAGCACCTCTCCCTTATACAGCCTGTCCCCCCTGTGTCTGTAGGGGGCGCTGCAGCACCTCTCCCTTATACAGACTGTCCCCCCTGTGTCTGTAGGGGGCGCTGCAGCACCTCTCCCTTATACAGCCTGTCCCCCCCTGTGTCTGTAGGGGGCGCTGCAGCACCTCTCCCTTATACAGCCTGTCCCCCCCTGTGTCTGTAGGGGGCGCTGCAGCACCTCTCCCTTATACAGACTGTCCCCCCTGTGTCTGTAGGGGGCGCTGCAGCACCTCTCCCTTATACAGACTGTCCCCCCTGTGTCTGTAGGGGGCGCTGCAGCACCTCTCCCTTATACAGCCTGTCTCCCCGCACTATGTCTGTAGGGGGCGCTGCAGGATACAGGGATAGGCTTGGGTTTGACTGCGTATATAGTGCCCCTACTATACACAGCTCTGTAGGTTATGTCTATTTACTGGGGGGGGGGGGCATATATGTGTAGATGTGGGGCCAGGGAATGCATGTGCTGTAGGGGGCGCTGCAGGCATGGGAAAAGCAAGATGCCTGGCTGTTGGGTGGGAAGGTAGATTGGGCAGGGCATGGTGTCTATTAACTGCCCCTAACATTTAAAGGTGAGATGGAGTGGACAGGTGGAGGGGCAGAAGGAAGAGAGATGGAGCAGACAGGTGGAGGGGCAGAAGGAAGAGAGATGGAGCAGACAGGTGGAGGGGCAGAAGGAATAGAGATGGAGCAGACAGGTGGAGGGGCAGAAGGAATAGAGATGGAGCAGACAAGTGCAGGGGCAGAAGGAAGAGAGATGGAGCAGACATGGAGGGGCAGAAGGAAGAGAGATGGAGCAGACATGGAGGGGCAGAAGGATAAGAGATGGAGCAGACAAGTGGAGGGGCAGAAGGAAGAGAGATGGAGCAGACATGGAGGGGCAGAAGGAAGAGAGATGGAGCAGACATGGAGGGGCAGAAGGAAGAGAGATGGAGCAGACATGGAGGGGCAGAAGGATAAGAGATGGAGCAGACAAGTGGAGGGGCAGAAGGAAGAGAGATGGAGCAGACAGGTGGAGGGGCAGAAGGAAGAGAGATGGAGCAGACAGGTGGAGGGGCAGAAAGAAGAGAAATGGAGCAGACAGGTGGAGGGGCAGAAGGAAGAGAGATGGAGCAGACATGGAGGTACAGAAGGAAGAGAGATGGAGCAGACATGGGGGGACAAAAGGAAGAAAGATGGAGCAGACATGGTGGGTCAAAAGGAAGAGAGATGGAGCAGACATGGAGGGACAAAAGGAAGAGAGATGGAGCAGACAGGTGGAGGGGCAGAAGGAAGAGAGATGGAGCAGACAGGTGGAGGGGCAGAAGGAAGAGAGATGGAGCAGACAGGTGGAGGGGCAGAAGGAAGAGAGATGGAGCAGACATGGAGGGGCAGAAGGAAGAGAGATTGAGCAGACAAGTGCAGGGGCAGAAGGAAGAGAGATGGAGCAGACATGGAGGGGCAGAAGGAAGAGAGATGGAGCAGACATGGAGGGGCAGAAGGATAAGAGATGGAGCAGACAAGTGGAGGGGCAGAAGGAAGAGAGATGGAGCAGACAGGTGGAGGGGCAGAAGGAAGAGAGATGGAGCAGACAGGTGGAGGGGCAGAAGGAAGAGAGATGGAGCAGACATGGAGGTACAGAAGGAAGAGAGATGGAGCAGACATGGGGGGGACAAAAGGAAGAAAGATGGAGCAGACATGGTGGGTCAAAAGGAAGAGAGATGGAGCAGACATGGAGGGACAAAAGGAAGAGAGATGGAGCAGACAGGTGGAGGGGCAGAAGGAAGAGAGATGGAGCAGACAGGTGGAGGGGCAGAAGGAAGAGAGAGGGAGCAGACATGGAGGGACAGAAGGAAGAGTGATGGAGCAGACAGGTGGAGGGGCAGAAGGAAGAGAGATGGAGCAGACAGGTGGAGGGGCAGAAGGAAGAGAGATGGAGCAGACAGGTGGAGGGGCCGAAGGAAGAGAGATGGAGCAGACATGGAGGGACAGAAGGAAGAGAGATGGAGCAGACATGGAGGGGCAGAAGGAATAGAGATGGAGCAGACAGGTGGAGGGGCAGAAGGAAGAGAGATGGAGCAGACATGGAGGGACAGAAGGAAGAGAGATGGAGCAGACATGGAGGGGCAGAAGGAAGAGAGATGGAGCAGACAGGTGGAGGGGCAGAAGAAAGAGAGATGGAGCAGACAGGTGGAGGGGCAGAAGGAAGAGAGATGGAGCAGACAGGTGGAGGGGCAGAAGGAAGAGAGATGGAGCAGACAGGTGGAGGGGCAGAAGGAAGAGAGATGGAGCAGACATGGAGGGGCAGAAGGAAGAGAGATTGAGCAGACAGGTGCAGAGGCAGAAGGAACAGAGATGGAGCAGACATGGAGGGGCAGAAGGAAGAGAGATGGAGCAGACATGGAGGGGCAGAAGGATAAGAGATGGAGCAGACAAGTGGAGGGGCAGAAGGAAGAGAGATGGAGCAGACAGGTTGAGGGGCAGAAGGAAGAGAAATGGAGCAGACAGGTGGAGGGGCAGAAGGAAGAGAGATGGAGTAGACATGGAGGTACAGAAGGAAGAGAGATGGAGCAGACATGGGGGGACAAAAGGAAGAAAGATGGAGCAGACATGGTGGGTCAAAAGGAAGAGAGATGGAGCAGACATGGAGGGACAAAAGGAAGAGAGATGGAGCAGACAGGTGGAGGGGCAGAAGGAAGAGAGATGGAGCAGACAGGTGGAGGGGCAGAAGGAAGAGAGAGGGAGCAGACATGGAGGGACAGAAGGAAGCGTGATGGAGCAGACAGGTGGAGGGGCAGAAGGAACAGAGATGGAGCAGACAGGTGGAGGGGCCGAAGGAAGAGAGAGGGAGCAGACATGGAGGGACAGAAGGAAGAGAGATGGAGCAGACATGGAGGGGCAGAAGGAATAGAGATGGAGCAGACAGGTGGAGGGGCAGAAGGAAGAGAGATGGAGCAGACATGGAGGGACAGAAGGAAGAGAGATGGAGCAGACATGGAGGGGCAGAAGGAAGAGAGATGGAGCAGACAGGTGGAAGAGAACGTGGAACCTTCTGTTGGGCACAGTAGAAAATGTAGTGACAAATTGGGTAACATCCTGGACAAGAGAAGACCACCAAAAATATCTAGAAATGAGATCTAGAGATTTCTTAACCCCCGGATGTCCAGGGGAAGAATGATCCAATGAAAGAACTTGAGGCACAAAAGTCTTATCAGAAGCACATTATGGACAAACTTCTGAAGTAGGCTGGCCTAGAGACACTGGAGCTGCCACTCGCTTGGGGGGAATAATTGGGCAGGGTGGGACTGTGAACGTCCCTTCAGAAGCCAGAGATCTAGATAGAGCACTTTGTGACCCAGGAAATGAAGTGAAATGTGAAGAAAATAATGGCCACCTAGACTGTCAAGGATTCAATCTTCTTGCAGAAGAAATATATTCCACATTTTTGTGATCCACGAGGAAAGTGACTGGCTCTGCAGATCCCTCCTACAAATGACGCCATTCATCCAAGGCCAACTTCATGGCCAACAACTCCTCATTGGCAACACCATTGTTTCTTTCAGCAGGGGAAAGCTTTCTGGAGAAAAATGCACATGGATGGAGAGGACCCTGAAAATCAGTTCGCTGGGACAGAATGGATCCCACCCCTGGCTCCCACCCCTGGCTCCCACCCCCGGCTCCTACCCCTGGCTCCTACCCCTGCATCAGAGGCATCAACTTCAAGGTTGAATGGACAAGAAGTATCAGGATGAATTAACACTGGAGCAGCAATAAAAGCAGCCTTCACAGTTTCAAAAGCTTTCTGGGCTTCACGAGTCTTTGTGAGTGAGAGCTGTGATGGGAGCAACAATCTAAGGAAAACCCTTGGCAGGACTGCAACGTGTCATGGAAAATGTCATTTATGAAGTCTTGGAAGACAGCAGGGCATTGCCCAACTGGAATAACAAGGTATTCATAATGGCCATCACAGGTATGGAACGCCGTCTTCCACTCGTCTCCCTGACAGGTACGTATAAGATTGTGTGCACCCCGTAGATCGAAAATCTTTGCTCCCTTGTATTGTTGTATTAGACAACTCAGGGATTAACGGAAGAGGGTAGGAAAAACTGTATTTTGTTCAGGCCACCGTAGTCGATACAGGGTCTAAGACCACCATCCTAGCAAGCAAAGAAAAAGCTGGCCCCTGCTAGAGAAGCGGACTTCCTAATAAAATATTTTCCTGAATGTATTCTTTCTTGGCTTGAGTCTCTGGATGGACAGAGGGTAGGTTCTACCTCTTGGAGGAATAGTACCGGGAATGAGATTAATGGGACAATCATAGGGCCTGTGAGGAGGAAGAGTCTCCGCTTTCTTCTTCTCAAATATGTCGGAAAATTCAGCATAACGTTTTGGCAGGAGAGAAGAATCTCGAGTAACAGATGAGACATGCACGACTTGATTGGAGCAGATAAATAAGAGGACTCCAAGCCGCGAGATGACCGGAGACCCAATTGATAGCAGGATTATGTTGCCTTAACCAAGGTAGACCAGGAATGACTGGAGTGGCAGGACACTTAATGATCAAGAAGGAATTTAACCATCCTACTCTCAGCAGCAACTGTACAGTGGGAGAAGTTAGCAGACCAAGAGAAACACACTTACTATCGAGGGCTTGGGCAGATATTGAGAGATATTGAAGGGAACCCGCAGATCTTAGCAAAGGAGGCATCTATGAACCTTCTGCCGGAATCCAGGAAGGCCTGACATGGGAAGGACTTGGAAGAAAAGGATAAGGTAGCTGGAACATAAGCTCACGAAGGCAGACTATATGGGAGTGAATCAGCACTGCTTAGGGGAGACTCCCTACTCACTCCTAGGTGGGAGCGTTTCCCTGGCGCTTAGGTCTCACAGGACAAGACTGAAGGAGATGGCCACTCCACCCACAGTATAAGCAGAAACTAGAAACCCTCCTGCATGTCCTTTTGTCCAGAGACAGACGTGTGGCTCCTAACTGTGCTCATCCGTCTGTGTACATGGAACCTAAGGGCCTCGGACACCAGGAGATGGAACTACAAGTTGGCAGAACTTCTGAGATTGTCTCTTCTTTAATCTGGTGTCAATGCGCATAACCAGGGATACAAGTTCTTCAAACCGAGACCAAGGCAACGTCACAATCAGGCAAAGGGTCGAGGGCAGGCGAAGAGCCTGGAACAATCAAAGACAAGGTTCAGCTAAGATCTGGATACACAGAGCCACTTGGGCATTGAAAACAAGCAAAGGCCTGTATTGGCAATATATTGGCTATTACTGAGGGCGCCTGTATTGGCAATATATTGGCTATTACTGAGGGCGCCTGTATTGGCAATATATTGGCTATTACTGAGGGCGCCTGTATTGGCAATATATTGGCTATTACTGAGGGCGCCTGTATTGGCAATATATTGGCTATTACTGAGGGCGCCTGTATTGGCAATATATTGTATGTTACTGAGGGCGCCTGTATTGGCAATATATTGCCTATTACTGAGGGCGCCTGTATTGGCAATATATTGCCTATTACCGAGGGCGCCTGTATTGGCAATATATTGCCTATTACCGAGGGCGCCTGTATTGGCAATATATTGCCTATTACCGAGGGCGCCTGTATTGGCAGTATATTGCCTATTACTGAGGGCGCCTGTATTGGCAATATATTGCCTATTACCGAGGGCGCCTGTATTGGCAATATATTGCCTATTACCGAGGGCGCCTGTATTGGCAATATATTGCCTATTACCGAGGGCGCCTGTATTGGCAATATATTGGATATTACTGAGGGCGCCTGTATTGGCAATATATTGGATATTACTGAGGGCGCCTGTATTGGCAATATATTGGGTATTACTGAGGGCGCCTGTATTGGCAATATATTGGGTATTACCGAGGGCGCCTGTATTGGCAATATATTGGCTATTACTGAGGGCACCTGTATTGGCAATATATTGTATGTTACTGAGGGCGCCTGTATTGGCAATATATTGCCTATTACCGAGGGCGCCTGTATTGGCAATATATTGTATGTTACCGAGGGCGCCTGTATTGGCAATATATTGGGTATTACTGAGGGCGCCTGTATTGGCAATATATTGGGTATTACTGAGGGCGCCTGTATTGGCAATATATTGTATGTTACCGAGGGCGCCTGTATTGGCAATATATTGGATATTACTGAGGGCGCCTGTATTGGCAATATATTGCCTATTACCGAGGGCGCCTGTATTGGCAATATATTGGATATTACTGAGGGCGCCTGTATTGGCAATATATTGCCTATTACTGAGGGCGCCTGTATTGGCAATATATTGCCTATTACCGAGGGCGCCTGTATTGGCAATATATTGCCTATTACCGAGGGCGCCTGTATTGGCAATATATTGGGTATTACCGAGGGCGCCTGTATTGGCAATATATTGGGTATTACCGAGGGCGCCTGTATTGGCAGTATATTGGGTATTACCGAGGGCGCCTGTATTGGCAATATATTGTATGTTACCGAGGGCGCCTGTATTGGCAATATATTGTATGTTACCGAGGGCGCCTGTATTGGCAATATATTGGATATTACTGAGGGCGCCTGTATTGGCAATATATTGCCTATTACCGAGGGCGCCTGTATTGGCAATATATTGGATATTACTGAGGGCGCCTGTATTGGCAATATATTGCCTATTACCGAGGGCGCCTGTATTGGCAATATATTGCCTATTACCGAGGGCGCCTGTATTGGCAATATATTGCCTATTACCGAGGGCGCCTGTATTGGCAATATATTGCCTATTACCGAGGGCGCCTGTATTGGCAATATATTGGGTATTACCGAGGGCGCCTGTATTGGCAGTATATTGGGTATTACCGAGGGCGCCTGTATTGGCAGTATATTGGGTATTACCGAGGGCGCCTGTATTGGCAATATATTGGGTATTACCGAGGGCGCCTGTATTGGCAATATATTGGGTATTACTGAGGGCGCCTGTATTGGCAATATATTGGGTATTACCGAGGGCGCCTGTATTGGCAATATATTGGATATTACCGAGGGCGCCTGTATTGGCAATATATTGGGTATTACTGAGGGCGCCTGTATTGGCAATATATTGGATCTTACTGAGGGCGCCTGTATTGGGGAGAGGAGCGAGTGGGGACAGGGAGAGGAGCGAGTGGGGACGGGAGTGGAGCGAGTGGGGACAGGGAGAGGAGCGAGTGGGGACAGGGAGAGGAGCGAGTGGGGACAGGGAGAGGAGCGAGTGGGGACAGGGAGAGGAGCGAGTGGAGACAGGGAGAGGAGCGAGTGGGGACAGGGAGAGGAGCGAGTGGGGACAGGGAGAGGAGCGAGTGGGGAGAGGAGTGGGAGGGAGGGAGAGGAGCGAGTGGGGACAGGGAGAGGAGCGAGTGGGGACAGGGAGAGGAGCGAGTGGGGACAGGGAGAGGAGCGAGTGGGGACAGGGAGAGGAGCGAGTGGGACAGGGAGAGGAGCGAGTGGAGACAGGGAGAGGAGCGAGTGGGGACAGGGAGAGGAGCGAGTGGGGACAGGGAGAGGAGCGAGTGGGGAGAGGAGTGGGAGGGAGGGAGAGGAGCGAGTGGGGACAGGGAGAGGAGCGAGTGGGGACAGGGAGAGGAGCGAGTGGGGAGAGGAGTGGGAGGGAGGGAGAGGAGCGAGTGGGGACAGGGAGAGGAGCGAGTGGGGACAGGGAGAGGAGCGAGTGGGGACAGGGAGAGGAGCGAGTGGGGACAGGGAGAGGAGCGAGTGGGGAGAGGAGTGGGAGGGAGAGGAGCGAGTGGGGACAGGGAGAGGAGCGAGTGGGGACAGGGAGAGGAGCGAGTGGGGACAGGGAGAGGAGCGAGTGGGGACAGGGAGAGGAGCGAGTGGGGACAGGGAGAGGAGCGAGTGGGGAGAGGAGTGGGAGGGAGAGGAGCGAGTGGGGACAGGGAGAGGAGCGAGTGGGGACAGGGAGAGGAGCGAGTGGGGAGAGGAGTGGGAGGGAGAGGAGTGAGTGGGGCAGGAAGAGTTGATAAGGGGGAACAGACCATATTCGGGGGGGGGGGGGGCATGCTTGGAGGCAGCTGAACTATTTGGGAAGGATCTGGAAAATAAGAACTATAAAAAGAACAGTTAGAAACGGGAGTTGGAGGATTCCCTCGCAGGGAGTGAGGAGCTGCAGCTGTGATTGTCCCAGGTGGAGGGGAACTGGAGGGCTGCCAGGGGGGTCCCTCAGAGACATTCATGCAGGGGTCGGGATCTGTGCGCTTCCTTCCTCAGACTTTCCTGTCCCAGGCACTGAGAGAGAGAAACATGGGTGTGGATGTGGCAGAATGCGAGGCCCACTGACTGACTGCCATATACCCACGTGGGCAGGGGGGCAGAACCCCCCCTATATGCCGCACTTGGGGCACTTGCAATAGCAACTCACCCACTTCCCTGTTTGAAAAAAGTCCAACAAACAGGGTATTTGTGGCTCTGTCCTCCCGTCACTGAGCAGTATTGGCCAGTTATTCCCATGTGACTGAGCGGTATTGGCCAGTTATTCCCATGTGACTGAGCAGTATTGGCCAGTTATTCCCATGTGACTGAGCAGTATTGGCCAGTTATTCCCATGTGACTGAGCAGTATTGGGCAGTTATTCCCATGTGACTCAGCAGTATTGGCCAGTTATTCCCATGTGACTGAGCAGTATTGGGCAGTTATTCCCATGTGACTCAGCAGTATTGGCCAGTTATTCCCATGTGACTGAGCAGTATTGGCCAGTTATTCCCATGTGACTGAGCGGTATTGGCCAGTTATTCCCATGTGACTGAGCAGTATTGGCCAGTTCTCCCCATGTGACTCAGCAGTATTGGGCAGTTATTCCCATGTGACTCAGCAGTATTGGCCAGTTATTCCCATGTGACTCAGCAGTATTGGCCAGTTATTCCCATGTGACTCAGCAGTATTGGCCAGTTATTCCCATGTGACTCAGCAGTATTGGCCAGTTATTCCCATGTGACTGAGCGGTATTGGCCAGTTATTCCCATGTGACAGAGCGGTATTGGCCAGTTATTCCCATGTGGCTGAGCGGTATTGGCCAGTTATTCCCATGTGATTGAGCGGTATTGGCCAGTTATTCCCATGTGACTGAGCGGTATTGGCCAGTTATTCCCATGTGACTCAGCAGTATTGGCCAGTTATTCCCATGTGACTGAGCGGTATTGGCCAGTTATTCCCATGTGACTGAGCAGTATTGGCCAGTTATTCCCATGTGACTGAGCAGTATTGGCCAGTTATTCCCATGTGACTGAGCAGTATTGGCCAGTTATTCCCATGTGACTGAGCAGTATTGGCCAGTTATTCCCATGTGACTGAGCAGTATTGGCCAGTTATTCCCATGTGACTGAGCAGTATTGGCCAGTTATTCCCATGTGACTCAGCAGTATTGGCCAGTTATTCCCATGTGACTCAGCAGTATTGGCCAGTTATTCCCATGTAACTCAGCAGTATTGGCCAGTTATTCCCATGTGACTCAGCAGTATTGGCCAGTTATTCCCATGTGACTCAGCAGTATTGGCCAGTTATTCCCATGTGACTGAGCGGTATTGGCCAGTTATTCCCATGTGACTGAGCGGTATTGGCCAGTTATTCCCATGTGACTGAGCGGTATTGGCCAGTTATTCCCATGTGACTGAGCGGTATTGGCCAGTTATTCCCATGTGACTGAGCGGTATTGGCCAGTTATTCCCATGTGACTGAGCGGTATTGGCCAGTTATTCCCATGTGACGGAGCGGTATTGGCCAGTTATTCCCATGTGACGGAGCGGTATTGGCCAGTTATTCCCATGTGACTGAGCGGTATTGGCCAGTTCTCCCCATGTGACTGAGCGGTATTGGCCAGTTATTCCCATGTGGCTGAGTGGTATTGGCCAGTTATTCCCATGTGACTGAGCGGTATTGGCCAGTTATTCCCATGTGACTGAGCGGTATTGGCCAGTTATTCCCATGTGACGGAGCGGTATTGGCCAGTTATTCCCATGTGACGGAGCGGTATTGGCCAGTTATTCCCATGTGACTGAGCGGTATTGGCCAGTTCTCCCCATGTGACTGAGCGGTATTGGCCAGTTCTCCCCATGTGACTGAGCGGTATTGGCCAGTTATTCCCATGTGGCTGAGTGGTATTGGCCAGTTATTCCCATGTGACTCAGCAGTATTGGGCAGTTATTCCCATGTGACTCAGCAGTATTGGCCAGTTATTCCCATGTGACTCAGCAGTATTGGGCAGTTATTCCCATGTGACTCAGCAGTATTGGCCAGTTATTCCCATGTGACTCAGCAGTATTGGCCAGTTATTCCCATGTGACTCAGCAGTATTGGGCAGTTATTCCCATGTGACTCAGCAGTATTGGCCAGTTATTCCCATGTGACTGAGCGGTATTGGCCAGTTATTCCCATGTGGCTGAGCGGTATTGGCCAGTTATTCCCATGTGATTGAGCGGTATTGGCCAGTTCTCCCCATGTGACTCAGCAGTATTGGGCAGTTATTCCCATGTGACTCAGCAGTATTGGCCAGTTATTCCCATGTGACTCAGCAGTATTGGGCAGTTATTCCCATGTGACTGAGCGGTATTGGCCAGTTATTCCCATGTGGCTGAGCGGTATTGGCCAGTTATTCCCATGTGATTGAGCGGTATTGGCCAGTTCTCCCCATGTGACTCAGCAGTATTGGGCAGTTATTCCCATGTGACTCAGCAGTATTGGCCAGTTATTCCCATGTGACTCAGCAGTATTGGCCAGTTATTCCCATGTGACTCAGCAGTATTGGCCAGTTATTCCCATGTGACTCAGCAGTATTGGCCAGTTATTCCCATGTGACTGAGCGGTATTGGCCAGTTATTCCCATGTGACAGAGCGGTATTGGCCAGTTATTCCCATGTGGCTGAGCGGTATTGGCCAGTTATTCCCATGTGATTGAGCGGTATTGGCCAGTTCTCCCCATGTGACTGAGCGGTATTGGCCAGTTCTCCCCATGTGGCTGAGCGGTATTGGCCAGTTATTCCCATGTGATTGAGCGGTATTGGCCAGTTCTCCCCATGTGACTGAGCGGTATTGGCCAGTTATTCCCATGTGATTGAGCGGTATTGGCCAGTTCTCCCCATGTGACTGAGCGGTATTGGCCAGTTCTCCCCATGTTACCAAGCCATATTGGCCAGTTCTCCCCAGTGTGTATTTGCCCCTATAATCATATTGTGCCAGTATAGGGATTATCAGATGACCAGTATTTGCCCTCCTGGCCCATATAAGGGGCACTTGGTGCCAATGTTATTAATAGGGAGGAAGGGCAATTGTAATTATTGCAGAATATATGGAAACCTGAATTATATGATATTCTTATGGTGATTTAATGGACTGTGGCCCAAAGAGCTCACACTCTGCCTCCAGGTCCCTCTATATTGGACATATAGCCACCCCCATGCTGTAGGGGCCAGGGGGCCACATGGCTTTATAGAGCTCATCTGGGGTCAGAGGATCAGAAGGGGATTGTCTCAAATGTTTTGAAAATCTCACGCCTGTTTATTGGGGGTCTGTAACGCATTAGCTACGGGGAGAGCAGGAATCCCGAGACCCCCGCACAGCTGTGCTGCACTCTCATTCCATCAATCATGTGGCAGCAGCCATCCCAGTGACAGCACAGCCTTGGGGGTCTCATACCGGGGAAATAATGGGGGAGACTGGCGCTGACATTCCGGGGGGGGCACAGGAACCGGGGTACAGTGGGACTGAGAGCTTGGGGCAAGGGAAATGGAGAGATTAGAGGAGAGACAGAGACAGGAGAGGGACGGAGAGATTATAGGAGAGACAGAGAGAGGAGAGGGACGGAGAGATTAGAGGAGGGACAGAGAGAGGAGAGGGACGGAGAGATTAGAGGAGGGACAGAGAGAGGAGAGGGACAGAGAGATTAGAGGAGGGGCAGAGAGAGGAGAGGGACAGAGAGATTAGAGGAGGGGCAGAGAGAGGAGAGGGACAGAGAGATTAGAGGAGGGACAGAGAGAGGAGAGGGACGGAGAGATTATAGGAGGGACAGAGAGAGGAGAGGGACGGAGAGATTAGAGGAGGGACAGAGAGAGGAGAGGGACGGAGAGATTAGAGGAGGGGCAGAGAGAGGAGAGGGACAGAGAGATTATAGGAGGGACAGAGAGAGGAGAGGGACGGAGAGATTAGAGGAGGGACAGAGAGAGGAGAGGAATAGAGAGATTATAGGAGGGACAGAGAGAGGAGAGGAATAGAGAGATTATAGGAGGGGCAGAGAGAGGAGAGGGACAGAGAGATTATAGGAGGGACAGAGAGAGGAGAGGAATAGAGAGATTATAGGAGGGACAGAGAGAGGAGAGGAATAGAGAGATTATAGGAGGGACAGAGAGAGGAATAGAGAGATTAGAGGAGGGACAGAGAGAGGAGAGGAAAAGAGAGATTAGAGGAGGGACAGAGAGAGGAGAGGAATAGAGAGATTATAGGAGGGACAGAGAGAGGAATAGAGAGATTAGAGGAGGGACAGAGAGAGGAGAGGAATAGAGAGATTATAGGAGGGACAGAGAGAGGAATAGAGAGATTAGAGGAGGGACAGAGAGAGGAGAGGAATAGAGAGATTATAGGAGGGACAGAGAGAGGAATAGAGAGATTAGAGGAGGGACAGAGAGAGGAGAGGAAAAGAGAGATTAGAGGAGGGGCAGAGAGAGGAGAGGGACAGAGAGATTAGAGGAGGGACAGAGACAGGAGAGGGACGGAGAGATTAGAGGAGGGACAGAGAGAGGAGAGGAAAAGAGAGATTAGAGGAGGGGCAGAGAGAGGAGAGGGACAGAGAGATTAGAGGAGGGACAGAGAGAGGAGAGGAATAGAGAGATTAGAGGAGGGGCAGAGAGAGGAGAGGAAAAGAGAGATTAGAGGAGGGGCAGAGAGAGGAGAGGGACAGAGAGATTAGAGGAGGGACAGAGACAGGAGAGGGACGGAGAGATTAGAGGAGGGACAGAGAGAGGAGAGGAAAAGAGAGATTAGAGGAGGGGCAGAGAGAGGAGAGGGACAGAGAGATTATAGGAGGGACAGAGAGAGGAATAGAGAGATTAGAGGAGGGACAGAGAGAGGAATAGAGAGATTATAGGAGGGACAGAGAGAGGAGAGGAATAGAGAGATTATAGGAGGGACAGAGAGAGGAGAGGAATAGAGAGATTATAGGAGGGACAGAGAGAGGAGAGGAATAGAGAGATTATAGGAGGGACAGAGAGAGGAATAGAGAGATTAGAGGAGGGACAGAGAGAGGAATAGAGAGATTATAGGAGGGACAGAGAGAGGAATAGAGAGATTATAGGAGGGACAGAGAGAGGAGAGGAATAGAGAGATTAGAGGAGGGGCAGAGAGAGGAGAGGAATAGAGAGATTAGAGGAGGGACAGAGACAGGAGAGGGACGGAGAGATTAGAGGAGGGACAGAGAGAGGAGAGGAAAAGAGAGATTAGAGGAGGGGCAGAGAGAGGAGAGGGACAGAGAGATTAGAGGAGGGACAGAGAGAGGAGAGGAATAGAGAGATTAGAGGAGGGACAGGAGAGGAATAGAGAGATTATAGGAGGGACAGAGAGAGGAGAGGAATAGAGAGATTATAGGAGGGACAGAGAGAGGAGAGGAATAGAGAGATTATAGGAGGGGGCAGAGAGACAGGAGAGGAATAGAGAGATTATAGGAGGGACAGAGAGAGGAGAGGAATAGAGAGATTATAGGAGGGACAGAGAGAGGAGAGGAATAGAGAGATTATAGGAGGGACAGAGAGAGGAGAGGAATAGAGAGATTATAGGAGGGGCAGAGAGACAGGAGAGGAATAGAGAGATTATAGGAGGGACAGAGAGAGGAGAGGAATAGAGAGATTATAGGAGGGACAGAGAGAGGAATAGAGAGATTAGAGGAGGGACAGAGAGAGGAATAGAGAGATTATAGGAGGGACAGAGAGAGGAGAGGAATAGAGAGATTATAGGAGGGACAGAGAGAGGAGAGGAATAGAGAGATTATAGGAGGGACAGAGAGAGGAGAGGAATAGAGAGATTATAGGAGGGACAGAGAGAGGAATAGAGAGATTAGAGGAGGGACAGAGAGAGGAATAGAGAGATTATAGGAGGGACAGAGAGAGGAATAGAGAGATTATAGGAGGGACAGAGAGAGGAGAGGAATAGAGAGATTAGAGGAGGGGCAGAGAGAGGAGAGGGACAGAGAGATTATAGGAGGGACAGAGACGGGAGAGGGACGGAGAGATTAGAGGAGGGACAGAGAGAGGAGAGGAATAGAGAGATTAGAGGAGAGACAGGAGAGGGACAGAGAGATTAGAGGAGGGACAGAGACAGGAGAGGAATAGAGAGATTAGAGGAGGGACAGGAGAGGAATAGAGAGATTATAGGAGGGACAGAGAGAGGAGAGGAATAGAGAGATTATAGGAGGGACAGAGAGAGGAGAGGAATAGAGAGATTATAGGAGGGGCAGAGAGACAGGAGAGGAATAGAGAGATTATAGGAGGGACAGAGAGAGGAGAGGAATAGAGAGATTATAGGAGGGACAGAGAGAGGAGAGGAATAGAGAGATTATAGGAGGGACAGAGAGAGGAGAGGAATAGAGAGATTATAGGAGGGACAGAGAGAGGAGAGGAATAGAGAGATTATAGGAGGGACAGAGAGAGGAGAGGAATAGAGAGATTAGAGGAGGGACAGAGAGAGGAATAGAGAGATTATAGGAGGGACAGAGAGAGGAGAGGAATAGAGAGATTATAGGAGGGACAGAGAGAGGAGAGGAATAGAGAGATTATAGGAGGGACAGAGAGAGGAATAGAGAGATTAGAGGAGGGACAGAGACAGGAGAGGAATAGAGAGATTATAGGAGGGACAGAGAGAGGAGAGGAATAGAGAGATTATAGGAGGGGCAGAGAGACAGGGAAGGAATAGAGAGATTATAGGAGGGACAGAGAGAGGAGAGGAATAGAGAGATTATAGGAGGGACAGAGAGAGGAGAGGAATAGAGAGATTATAGGAGGGACAGAGAGAGGAGAGGAATAGAGAGATTATAGGAGGGACAGAGAGAGGAGAGGAATAGAGAGATTAGAGGAGGGACAGAGAGAGGAATAGAGAGATTATAGGAGGGACAGAGAGAGGAGAGGAATAGAGAGATTATAGGAGGGACAGAGAGAGGAGAGGAATAGAGAGATTATAGGAGGGACAGAGAGAGGAATAGAGAGATTAGAGGAGGGACAGAGACAGGAGAGGAATAGAGAGATTATAGGAGGGACAGAGAGAGGAGAGGAATAGAGAGATTATAGGAGGGGCAGAGAGACAGGAGAGGAATAGAGAGATTATAGGAGGGGCAGAGAGAGGAATAGAGAGATTATAGGAGGGACAGAGAGAGGAATAGAGAGATTATAGGAGGGACAGAGAGAGGAATAGAGAGATTATAGGAGGGACAGAGACAGGAGAGGAATAGAGAGATTATAGGAGGGACAGAGAGAGGAGAGGAATAGAGAGATTATAGGAGGGGCAGAGAGACAGGAGAGGAATAGAGAGATTATAGGAGGGGCAGAGAGAGGAATAGAGAGATTATAGGAGGACAGAGAGAGGAATAGAGAGATTATAGGAGGGACAGAGAGAGGAATAGAGAGATTATAGGAGGGACAGAGAGAGGAATAGAGAGATTATAGGAGGACAGAGACAGGAGAGGAATAGAGAGATTATAGGAGGGACAGAGAGAGGAGAGGAATAGAGAGATTATAGGAGGGACAGAGAGAGGAGAGGAATAGAGAGATTAGAGGAGGGACAGAGAGAGGAATAGAGAGATTATAGGAGGGACAGAGAGAGGAGAGGAATAGAGAGATTATAGGAGGGACAGAGAGAGGAGAGGAATAGAGAGATTATAGGAGGGACAGAGAGAGGAATAGAGAGATTAGAGGAGGGACAGAGAGAGGAATAGAGAGATTATAGGAGGGACAGAGAGAGGAATAGAGAGATTATAGGAGGGACAGAGACAGGAGAGGAATAGAGAGATTATAGGAGGGGCAGAGAGACAGGAGAGGAATAGAGAGATTATAGGAGGACAGAGACAGGAGAGGAATAGAGAGATTATAGGAGGGACAGAGAGAGGAGAGGAATAGAGAGATTATAGGAGGGGCAGAGAGACAGGAGAGGAATAGAGAGATTATAGGAGGGGCAGAGAGAGGAATAGAGAGATTATAGGAGGGACAGAGAGAGGAATAGAGAGATTAGAGGAGGGACAGAGAGAGGAATAGAGAGATTATAGGAGGGACAGAGAGAGGAATAGAGAGATTAGAGGAGGGACATAGAGAGGAATAGAGAGATTAGAGGAGAGACAGGAGAGGAATAGAGAGATTAGAGGAGAGACAGAAGAGGAATAGAGAGATTAGAGGAGAGACAGGAGAGGAATAGAGAGATTAGAAGAGAGACAGGAGAGGAATAGAGAGATTATAGGAGAGACAAGAGAGGAATAGAGAGATTAGAGGAGAGACAAGAGAGGAATAGAGAGATTAGAGGAGAGACAAGAGAGGAATAGAGAGATTAGAGGAGAGACAAGAGAGGAATAGAGAGATTAGAGGAGAGACAAGAGAGGAATAGAGAGATTAGAGGAGAGACAAGAGAGGAATAGAGAGATTAGAGGAGAGACAAGAGAGGAATAGAGAGATTAGAGGAGAGACAAGAGATGAATAGAGAGATTAAAGGAGAGACAAGAGAGGAATAGAGAGATTAGAGGAGAGACAGGAGAGGAATAGAGAGATTAAAGGAGAGACAAGAGAGGAATAGAGAGATTAGAGGAGAGACAGGAGAGGAATAGAGAGATTAGAGGAGAGACAAGAGAGGAATAGAGAGATTAAAGGAGAGACAAGAGAGGAATAGAGAGATTAGAGGAGAGACAAGAGAGGAATAGAGAGATTAGAGGAGAGACAAGAGAGGAATAGAGAGATTAAAGGAGAGACAAGAGAGGAATAGAGAGATTAGAGGAGAGACAAGAGAGGAATAGAGAGATTAAAGGAGAGACAAGAGAGGAATAGAGAGATTAGAGGAGAGACAAGAGAGGAATAGAGAGATTAGAGGAGAGACAAGAGAGGAATAGAGAGATTAGAGGAGAGACAGGAGAGGAATAGAGAGATTAGAGGAGAGACAAGAGAGGAATAGAGAGATTAGAGGAGAGACAAGAGAGGAATAGAGAGATTAAAGGAGAGACAAGAGAGGAATAGAGAGATTAGAGGAGAGACAAGAGAGGAATAGAGAGATTAGAGGAGAGACAGAGAGAGGAATAGAGAGATTAGAGGAGAGACAGGAGAGGAATAGAGAGATTAGAGGAGAGACAAGAGAGGAATAGAGAGATTAGAGGAGAGACAGGAGAGGAATAGAGAGATTAGAGGAGAGACAGGAGAGGAATAGAGAGATTAGAGGAGAGACAAGAGAGGAATAGAGAGATTAGAGGAGAGACAGGAGAGGAATAGAGAGATTAGAGGAGAGACAGGAGAGGAATAGAGAGATTAGAGGAGAGACAAGAGAGGAATAGAGAGATTAGAGGAGAGACAGGAGAGGAATAGAGAGATTAGAGGAGAGACAGGAGAGGAAATAGAGAGATTAGAGGAGAGACAAGAGAGGAATAGAGAGATTAGAGGAGAGACAGGAGAGGAATAGAGAGATTAGAGGAGAGACAGAGAGGAATAGAGAGATTAGAGGAGAGACAGGAGAGGAATAGAGAGATTAGAGGAGAGACAAGAGAGGAATAGAGAGATTAGAGGAGAGACAGGAGAGGAATAGAGAGATTAGAGGAGAGACAAGAGAGGAATAGAGAGATTAGAGGAGAGACAGGAGAGGAATAGAGAGATTAGAGGAGAGACAAGAGAGGAATAGAGAGATTAGAGGAGAGACAAGAGAGGAATAGAGAGATTAGAGGAGAGACAAGAGAGGAATAGAGAGATTAGAGGAGAGACAAGAGAGGAATAGAGAGATTAGAGGAGAGACAGGAGAAAAATAGAGAGATTAGAGGAGAGACAGGAGAGGAATAGAGAGATTAGAGGAGAGACAAGAGAGGAATAGAGAGATTAGAGGAGAGACAAGAGAGGAATAGAGAGATTAAAGGAGAGACAAGAGAGGAATAGAGAGATTAAAGGAGAGACAGGAGAGGAATAGAGAGATTAGAGGAGAGACAAGAGAGGAATAGAGAGATTAGAGGAGAGACAGGAGAGGAATAGAGAGATTAGAGGAGAGACAGGAGAGGAATAGAGAGATTAGAGGAGAGACAGGAGAGGAATAGAGAGATTAGAGGAGAGACAGGAGAGGAATAGAGAGATTAGAGGAGAGACAGGAGAGGAATAGAGAGATTAGAGGAGAGACAGGAGAGGAATAGAGAGATTAGAGGAGAGACAGGAGAGGAATAGAGAGATTAGAGGAGAGACAGAGAGGAATAGAGAGATTAAAAGGAGAGACAAGAGAGGAATAGAGAGATTAGAGGAGAGACAGGAGAGGAATAGAGAGATTAGAGGAGAGACAGGAGAGGAATAGAGAGATTAGAGGAGAGACAGGAGAGGAATAGAGAGATTAGAGGAGAGACAGGAGAGGAATAGAGAGATTAGAGGAGAGACAGGAGAGGAATAGAGAGATTAGAGGAGAGACAGGAGAGGAATAGAGAGATTAAAGGAGAGACAAGAGAGGAATAGAGAGATTAGAGGAGAGACAGGAGAGGAATAGAGAGATTAGAGGAGAGACAGGAGAGGAATAGAGAGATTAGAGGAGAGACAGGAGAGGAATAGAGAGATTAGAGGAGAGACAAGAGAGGAATAGAGAGATTAGAGGAGAGACAAGAGAGGAATAGAGAGATTAAGGAGAGACAAGAGAGGAATAGAGAGATTAGAGGAGAGACAGGAGAGGAATAGAGAGATTAGAGGAGAGACAAGAGAGGAATAGAGAGATTAAAGGAGAGACAAGAGAGGAATAGAGAGATTAGAGGAGAGACAGGAGAGGAATAGAGAGATTAGAGGAGAGACAAGAGAGGAATAGAGAGATTAAAGGAGAGACAAGAGAGGAATAGAGAGATTAGAGGAGAGACAGGAGAGGAATAGAGAGATTAGAGGAGAGACAGGAGAGGAATAGAGAGATTAGAGGAGAGACAGGAGAGGAATAGAGAGATTAGAGGAGAGACAGGAGAGGAATAGAGAGATTAGAGGAGAGACAGGAGAGGAATAGAGAGATTAGAGGAGAGACAGGAGAGGAATAGAGAGATTAGAGGAGAGACAGGAGAGGAATAGAGAGATTAAAGGAGAGACAAGAGAGGAATAGAGAGATTAAAGGAGAGACAAGAGAGGAATAGAGAGATTAGAGGAGAGACAGGAGAGGAATAGAGAGATTAGAGGAGAGACAGGAGAGGAATAGAGAGATTAGAGGAGAGACAGGAGAGGAATAGAGAGATTAGAGGAGAGACAAGAGAGGAATAGAGAGATTAGAGGAGAGACAGGAGAGGAATAGAGAGATTAGAGGAGAGACAGGAGAGGAATAGAGAGATTAGAGGAGAGACAAGAGAGGAATAGAGAGATTAGAGGAGAGACAGGAGAGGAATAGAGAGATTAGAGGAGAGACAAGAGAGGAATAGAGAGATTAGAGGAGAGACAAGAGAGGAATAGAGAGATTAGAGGAGAGACAGGAGAGGAATAGAGAGATTAGAGGAGAGACAGGAGAGGAATAGAGAGATTAGAGGAGAGACAAGAGAGGAATAGAGAGATTAGAGGAGAGACAAGAGAGGAATAGAGAGATTAAAGGAGAGACAGGAGAGGAATAGAGAGATTAGAGGAGAGACAAGAGAGGAATAGAGAGATTAAAGGAGAGACAGGAGAGGAATAGAGAGATTAGAGGAGAGACAAGAGAGGAATAGAGAGATTAGAGGAGAGACAGGAGAGGAATAGAGAGATTAGAGGAGAGACAGGAGAGGAATAGAGAGATTAGAGGAGAGACAAGAGAGGAATAGAGAGATTAGAGGAGAGACAGGAGAGGAATAGAGAGATTAGAGGAGAGACAGGAGAGGAATAGAGAGATTAGAGGAGAGACAAGAGAGGAATAGAGAGATTAGAGGAGAGACAGGAGAGGAATAGAGAGATTAGAGGAGAGACAAGAGAGGAATAGAGAGATTAGAGGAGAGACAAGAGAGGAATAGAGAGATTAGAGGAGAGACAGGAGAGAATAGAGAGATTAGAGGAGAGACAGGAGAGGAATAGAGAGATTAGAGGAGAGACAAGAGAGGAATAGAGAGATTAGAGGAGAGACAAGAGAGGAATAGAGAGATTAGAGGAGAGACAGGAGAGGAATAGAGAGATTATAGGAGGGACAGAGAGAGGAATAGAGAGATTAGAGGAGGGACAGAGAGAGGAGAGGAATAGAGAGATTATAGGAGGGACAGAGAGAGGAATAGAGAGATTAGAGGAGGGACAGAGAGAGGAGAGGAAAAGAGAGATTAGAGGAGGGGCAGAGAGAGGAGAGGGACAGAGAGATTAGAGGAGGGACAGAGACAGGAGAGGGACGGAGAGATTAGAGGAGGGACAGAGAGGGAGAGGAAAGAGAGATTAGAGGAGGGCAGAGAGAGGGAGGGACAGAGAGATTAGAGGAGGGACAGAGAGAGGAGAGGAATAGAGAGATTAGAGGAGGGGCAGAGAGAGGAGAGGAAAGAGAGATTAGAGGAGGGGCAGAGAGAGGAGAGGGACAGAGAGATTAGAGGAGGGACAGAGACAGGAGAGGGACGGAGAGATTAGAGGAGGGACAGAGAGAGGAGAGGAAAAGAGAGATTAGAGGAGGGGCAGAGAGAGGAGAGGGACAGAGAGATTATAGGAGGGACAGAGAGAGGAATAGAGAGATTAGAGGAGGACAGAGAGAGGAATAGAGAGATTATAGGAGGGACAGAGAGAGGAGAGGAATAGAGAGATTATAGGAGGGACAGAGAGAGGAGAGGAATAGAGAGATTATAGGAGGGACAGAGAGAGGAGAGGAATAGAGAGATTATAGGAGGGACAGAGAGAGGAATAGAGAGATTAGAGGAGGGACAGAGAGAGGAATAGAGAGATTATAGGAGGGACAGAGAGAGGAATAGAGAGATTATAGGAGGGACAGAGAGAGGAGAGGAATAGAGAGATTAGAGGAGGGGCAGAGAGAGGAGAGGAATAGAGAGATTAGAGAGGGACAGAGACAGGAGAGGGACGGAGAGATTAGAGGAGGGACAGAGAGAGGAGAGGAAAAGAGAGATTAGAGGAGGGCAGAGAGAGGAGAGGGACAGAGAGATTAGAGGAGGACAGAGAGAGGAGAGGAATAGAGAGATTAGAAGAGGGACAGGAGAGGAATAGAGAGATTATAGGAGGGACAGAGAGAGGAGAGGAATAGAGAGATTATAGGAGGGACAGAGAGAGGAGAGGAATAGAGAGATTATAGGAGGGGCAGAGAGACAGGAGAGGAATAGAGAGATTATAGGAGGGACAGAGAGAGGAGAGGAATAGAGAGATTATAGGAGGGACAGAGAGAGAGAGGAATAGAGAGATTATAGGAGGGACAGAGAGAGGAGAGGAATAGAGAGATTATAGGAGGGGCAGAGAGACAGGAGAGGAATAGAGAGATTATAGGAGGGACAGAGAGAGGAGAGGAATAGAGAGATTATAGGAGGGACAGAGAGAGGAATAGAGAGATTAGAGGAGGGACAGAGAGAGGAATAGAGAGATTATAGGAGGGACAGAGAGAGGAGAGGAATAGAGAGATTATAGGAGGGACAGAGAGAGGAATAGAGAGATTATAGGAGGGACAGAGAGAGGAGAGGAATAGAGAGATTATAGGAGGGACAGAGAGAGGAGAGGAATAGAGAGATTATAGGAGGGACAGAGAGAGGAATAGAGAGATTAGAGGAGGGACAGAGACAGGAGAGGAATAGAGAGATTATAGGAGGGACAGAGAGAGGAGAGGAATAGAGAGATTATAGGAGGGGCAGAGAGACAGGAGAGGAATAGAGAGATTATAGGAGGGGCAGAGAGAGGAATAGAGAGATTATAGGAGGGACAGAGAGAGGAATAGAGAGATTATAGGAGGGACAGAGAGAGGAATAGAGAGATTTATAGGAGGGACAGAGACAGGAGAGGAATAGAGAGATTATAGGAGGGACAGAGAGAGGAGAGGAATAGAGAGATTATAGGAGGGGCAGAGAGACAGGAGAGGAATAGAGAGATTATAGGAGGGGCAGAGAGAGGAATAGAGAGATTATAGGAGGGACAGAGAGAGGAATAGAGAGATTATAGGAGGGACAGAGAGAGGAATAGAGAGATTATAGGAGGGACAGAGAGAGGAATAGAGAGATTATAGGAGGGACAGAGAGAGGAGAGGAATAGAGAGATTATAGGAGGGACAGAGAGAGGAGAGGAATAGAGAGATTATAGGAGGACAGAGAGAGGAGAGGAATAGAGAGATTAGAGGAGGGACAGAGAGAGGAATAGAGAGATTATAGGAGGGACAGAGAGAGGAGAGGAATAGAGAGATTATAGGAGGGACAGAGAGAGGAGAGGAATAGAGAGATTATAGGAGGGACAGAGAGAGGAATAGAGAGATTAGAGGAGGGACAGAGAGAGGAATAGAGAGATTATAGGAGGGACAGAGAGAGGAATAGAGAGATTATAGGAGGGACAGAGACAGGAGAGGAATAGAGAGATTTATAGGAGGGGCAGAGAGACAGGAGAGGAATAGAGAGATTATAGGAGGGACAGAGACAGGAGAGGAATAGAGAGATTATAGGAGGGACAGAGAGAGGAGAGGAATAGAGAGATTATAGGAGGGGCAGAGAGACAGGAGAGGAATAGAGAGATTATAGGAGGGGCAGAGAGAGGAATAGAGAGATTATAGGAGGGACAGAGAGAGGAATAGAGAGATTAGAGGAGGGACAGAGAGAGGAATAGAGAGATTATAGGAGGGACAGAGAGAGGAATAGAGAGATTAGAGGAGGGACATAGAGAGGAATAGAGAGATTAGAGGAGAGACAGGAGAGGAATAGAGAGATTAGAGGAGAGACAGAAGAGGAATAGAGAGATTAGAGGAGAGACAGGAGAGGAATAGAGAGATTAGAAGAGAGACAGGAGAGGAATAGAGAGATTATAGGAGAGACAAGAGAGGAATAGAGAGATTAGAGGAGAGACAAGAGAGGAATAGAGAGATTAGAGGAGAGACAAGAGAGGAATAGAGAGATTAGAGGAGAGACAAGAGAGGAATAGAGAGATTAGAGGAGAGACAAGAGAGGAATAGAGAGATTAGAGGAGAGACAAGAGAGGAATAGAGAGATTAGAGGAGAGACAAGAGAGGAATAGAGAGATTAGAGGAGAGACAAGAGATGAATAGAGAGATTAGAGGAGAGTCAAGAGAGGAATAGAGAGATTAGAGGAGAGACAAGAGATGAATAGAGAGATTAAAGGAGAGACAAGAGAGGAATAGAGAGATTAGAGGAGAGACAGGAGAGGAATAGAGAGATTAAAGGAGAGACAAGAGAGGAATAGAGAGATTAGAGGAGAGACAGGAGAGGAATAGAGAGATTAGAGGAGAGACAAGAGAGGAATAGAGAGATTAAAGGAGAGACAAGAGAGGAATAGAGAGATTAGAGGAGAGACAAGAGAGGAATAGAGAGATTAGAGGAGAGACAAGAGAGGAATAGAGAGATTAAAGGAGAGACAAGAGATGAATAGAGAGATTAGAGGAGAGACAAGAGAGGAATAGAGAGATTAGAGGAGAGACAAGAGAGGAATAGAGAGATTAAAGGAGAGACAAGAGAGGAATAGAGAGATTAGAGGAGAGACAAGAGAGGAATAGAGAGATTAGAGGAGAGACAAGAGAGGAATAGAGAGATTAAAGGAGAGACAAGAGAGGAATAGAGAGATTAGAGGAGAGACAAGAGAGGAATAGAGAGATTAGAGGAGAGACAGGAGAGGAATAGAGAGATTAGAGGAGAGACAAGAGAGGAATAGAGAGATTAAAGGAGAGACAAGAGAGGAATAGAGAGATTAGAGGAGAGACAGGAGAGGAATAGAGAGATTAAAGGAGAGACAGGAGAGGAATAGAGAGATTAGAGGAGAGACAGGAGAGGAATAGAGAGATTAGAGGAGAGACAAGAGAGGAATAGAGAGATTAAAGGAGAGACAAGAGAGGAATAGAGAGATTAGAGGAGAGACAAGAGAGGAATAGAGAGATTAGAGGAGAGACAGGAGAGGAATAGAGAGATTAGAGGAGAGACAAGAGAGGAATAGAGAGATTAGAGGAGAGACAAGAGAGGAATAGAGAGATTAAAGGAGAGACAAGAGAGGAATAGAGAGATTAGAGGAGAGACAGGAGAGGAATAGAGAGATTAGAGGAGAGACAAGAGGAATAGAGAGATTAGAGGAGAGACAAGAGGAATAGAGAGATTAGAGGAGAGACAAGAGAGGAATAGAGAGATTAGAGGAGAGACAAGAGAGGAATAGAGAGATTAGAGGAGAGACAGGAGAGGAATAGAGAGATTAGAGGAGAGACAAGAGAGGAATAGAGAGATTAGAGGAGAGACAGGAGAGGAATAGAGAGATTAGAGGAGAGACAGGAGAGGAATAGAGAGATTAGAGGAGAGACAAGAGAGGAATAGAGAGATTAGAGGAGAGACAAGAGAGGAATAGAGAGATTAGAGGAGAGACAAGAGAGGAATAGAGAGATTAGAGGAGAGACAAGAGAGGAATAGAGAGATTAAAGGAGAGACAAGAGAGGAATAGAGAGATTAGAGGAGAGACAGGAGAGGAATAGAGAGATTAGAGGAGAGACAGGAGAGGAATAGAGAGATTAGAGGAGAGACAAGAGAGGAATAGAGAGAATTAGAGGAGAGACAGGAGAGGAATAGAGAGATTAGAGGAGAGACAGGAGAGGAATAGAGAGATTAGAGGAGAGACAAGAGAGGAATAGAGAGATTAGAGGAGAGACAGGAGAGGAATAGAGAGATTAGAGGAGAGACAAGAGAGGAATAGAGAGATTAGAGGAGAGACAGGAGAGGAATAGAGAGATTAGAGGAGAGGACAAGAGAGGAATAGAGAGATTAGAGGAGAGACAGGAGAGGAATAGAGAGATTAGAGGAGAGACAAGAGAGGAATAGAGAGATTAGAGGAGAGACAGGAGAGGAATAGAGAGATTTAGAGGAGAGACAGGAGAGGAATAGAGAGATTAGAGGAGAGACAAGAGAGGAATAGAGAGATTAGAGGAGAGACAGGAGAGGAATAGAGATTAGGGAGAGACAGGGAGGAATAGAGAGATTAGAGGAGAGACAGAGAGGAATAGGGATAGGGGAAGGAGGAAATTAGAGAGATTAGAGGAGAGACAGGAGAGGAGATAGAGAGATTAGAGGAGAGACAAGAGAGGAATAGGAGATTAGAGGAGAGACAGGAGAGGAATAGAGAGATTAGAGGAGAGACAGAGAGGAATAGAGAGATTAGAGAGAGACAGGAGAGGAATAGAGAGATTAGAGGGCAGAGACAGGAGGAGGAATAGAGAGATTAGGGGAGAGACAGGAGAGGAATAGAGAGATTAGAGGAGAGACAGGAGAGGAATAGAGAGATTAGAGGAGAGACAAGAGAGGAATAGAGAGATTAGAGGAGAGACAGAAGAGGAATAGAGAGATTAGAGGAGAGACAGAGAGATAGAGAGATAGAGGAGAGACAAAGAGGAATAGAGAGATAGAGAGACAAGAGAGGAATAGAGAGATTAGAGGAGAGACAAGAGAGGAATAGAGAGATTAGAGGAGAGACAAGAGAGGAATAGAGAGATTAGAGGAGAGACAGAGAGGAATAGAGAGATTAGAGGGGACAGGAGAGGAATAGAGAGATTAGAGGAGAGACAAGGGAAGAGAGATAGAGGAGAGGGAGGATTAGAGGAGAGACAGGAGAGGAATAGGAGAGATTAGAGGAGAGACAGGAGAGGAATAGAGAGATTAGAGGAGAGACAGGAGAGGAATAGAGAGATTAGAGGAGAGACAAGAGAGGAATAGGAGATTAGAGGAGAGAGACAGGAGAGGAATAGAGAGATTAGAGGAGAGACAAGAGAGGAATAGAGAGATTAGAGGAGAGACAAGAGAGGAATAGAGAGATTAGAGGAGAGACAGAGAGGAATAGAGAGATTAGAGGAGAGACAAGAGAGGAATAGAGAGATTAGAGGAGAGACAGGAGAGGAATAGAGAGATTAGAGGAGAGACAGGAGAGGAATGAGAGATTAGAGGAGAGACAAGAGAGGAATAGCAGAGATTAAAGGAGAGACAGAGAGGAATAGAGAGATTAAAAGGAGAGACAGGAGAGGAATAGAGAGATTAGAGGAGAGACAAGAGAGGAATAGAGAGATTAGAGGGAGAGACAGGAGAGGAATAGAGAGATTAGAGGAGAGACAGGAGAGGAATAGAGAGATTAGAGGAGAGACAGGAGAGGAATAGAGAGATTAGAGGAGAGACAGGAGAGGAATAGAGAGATTAGAGGAGAGACCAGGAGAGGGAATAGAGAGATTAGAGGAGAGACAGGAGAGGAATAGAGAGATTAGAGGAGAGACAGGAGAGGAATAGAGAGATTAGAGGAGAGACAAGAGAGGAATAGAGAGATTAAAGGAGAGACAAGAGAGGAATAGAGAGATTAGAGGAGAGACAGGAGAGGAATAGAGAGATTAGAGGAGAGACAGGAGAGGAATAGAGAGATTAGAGGAGAGACAGGAGAGGAATAGGAGAGATTAGAGGAGAGACAGGAGAGGAATAGAGAGATTAGAGGAGAGACAAGAGAGGAATAGAGAGATTAAAGGAGAGACAAGAGAGGAATAGAGAGATTAGAGGAGAGACAGGAGGGATAGAGAGATTAGAGGAGAGACAGGAGAGGAATAGAGAGATTAGAGGAGAGACAGGAGAGGAATAGAGAGATTAGAGGAGAGACAGGAGAGGAATAGAGAGATTAGAGGAGAGACAAGAGAGGAATAGAGAGATTAAAGGAGAGACAAGAGAGGAATAGAGAGATTAGAGGAGAGACAGGAGAGGAATAGAGAGATTAGAGGAGAGACAAGAGAGGAATAGAGAGATTAAAGGAGAGACAAGAGAGGAATAGAGAGATTAGAGGAGAGACAGGAGAGGAATAGAGAGATTAGAGGAGGAGACAGGAGAGGAATAGAGAGATTAGAGGAGAGACAGGAGAGGAATAGAGAGATTAGAGGAGAGACAAGAGAGGAATAGAGAGATTAAAGGAGAGACAAGAGAGGAATAGAGAGATTAGAGGAGAGACAAGAGAGGAATAGAGAGATTAGAGGAGAGACAGGAGAGGAATAGAGAGATTAGAGGAGAGACAGGAGAGGAATAGAGAGATTAGAGGAGAGACAGGAGAGGAATAGAGAGATTAGAGGAGAGACAAGAGAGGAATAGAGAGATTAAAGGAGAGACAAGAGAGGAATAGAGAGATTAGAGGAGAGACAGGAGAGGAATAGAGAGATTAGAGGAGAGACAAGAGAGGAATAGAGAGATTAAAGGAGAGACAAGAGAGGAATAGAGAGATTAGAGGAGAGACAGGAGAGGAATAGAGAGATTAGAGGAGAGACAGGAGAGGAATAGAGAGATTAGAGGAGAGACAGGAGAGGAATAAGAGATTAGAGGAGAGACAGGAGAGGAATAGAGAGATTAGAGGAGAGACAGGAGAGGATAAGAGATTAGAGGAGAGACAGGAGAGGAATAGAGAGATTAGAGGAGAGACAAGAGAGGAATAGAGAGATTAAAGGAGAGACAAGAGCAGGAATAGAGAGATTAGAGGAGAGACAGAGAGGAATAGAGAGATTAAGAGGAGAGACAGGAGAGGAATAGAGAGATTAGAGGAGAGACAGGAGAGGAATAGAGAGATTAGAGGAGAGACCAGGAAGGAATAGAGAGATTAGAGGAGAGACAAGAGAGGAATAGAGAGATTAAAGGAGAGACAAGAGAGGAATAGAGAGATTAGAGGAGAGACAGGAGAGGAATAGAGAGATTAGAGGAGAGACAAGAGAGGAATAGAGAGATTAAAGGAGGAGACAGGAGAGGAATTAGAGAGATAGAGGAGGACAGAGGAAGAGATAGGGAAGAGGGAATAGAGAGATTAGAGGAGAGACAGGAGAGGAATAGAGAGATTAGAGGAGAGACAGGAGAGGAATAGAGAGATTTAGAGGAGAGGACAGGAGAGGAATAGAGAGATTAGAGGAGAGACAGGAGAGGAATAGAGAGGATTAGAGGAGAGACAGGAGAGGAATAGAGAGATTAGAGGAGGAGACAGGAGAGGAATAGAGAGATTAGAGGAGAGACAGGAGAGGAATAGAGAGATTAGAGGAGAGACAGGAGAGGAATAGAGAGATTAAAGGAGAGACAAGAGAGGAATAGAGAGATTAAAGGAGAGACAAGAGAGGAATAGAGAGATTAGAGGAGAGACAGAGAGAGGAATAGAGAGATTAGAGGAGAGACAGGAGAGGAATAGAGAGATTAGAGGAGAGACAGGAGAGGAATAGAGAGATTAGAGGAGAGACAAGAGAGGAATAGAGAGATTAGAGGAGAGACAGGAGAGGAATAGAGAGATTAGAGGAGAGACAAGAGAGGAATAGAGAGATTAGAGGAGAGACAGGAGAGGAATAGAGAGATTAGAGGAGAGACAGAGAGGAATAGAGAGATTAGAGGAGAGACAAGAGAGGAATAGAGAGATTAGAGGAGAGACAGGAGAGGAATAGAGAGATTAGAGGAGAGACAAGAGAGGAATAGAGAGATTAAAGGAGAGACAAGAGAGGAATAGAGAGATTAGAGGAGAGACAGGAGAGGAATAGAGAGATTAGAGGAGAGACAGAGAGAGGAATAGAGAGATTAGAGGAGAGACAGGAGAGGAATAGAGAGATTAGAGGAGAGACAGGAGAGGAAAGAGAGATTAGAGGAGAGACAGAGAGAGGATAGAGAGATTAGAGGAGAGGACAGGAGAGGAATAGAGAGATTAGAGGAGAGACAGGAGAGGAATAGAGAGATTAGAGGAGAGACAAGAGAGGAATAGAGAGATTAAGGGAGAGACAAGGAGAGGAATAGAGAGATTAGAGGAGAGACAAGGAGGAAGGAATAAGGAGAAGAGGAATAGGATTAGGAGGAGAGACAGGAGAGGAATAGAGAGATTAGAGGAGAGACAGGAGAGGAATAGAGAGATAGAGGAGAGACATGAGAGGAATAGAAGAGATTAAGAGGAGAGACAAGAGAGGAATAGAGAGATTAAAGGAGAGACAAGAGAGGAATAGAGAGATTAGAGGAGAGACAGGAGAGGAATAGAGAGATTAGAGGAGAGACAGGAGAGGAATAGAGAGATTAGAGGAGAGACAGGAGAGGAATAGAGAGATTAGAGGAGAGACAGGGAGAGGAATAGAGAGATTAAAGGAGAGACAAGAGAGGAATAGAGAGATTAAAGGAGAGACAAGAGAGGAATAGGAGAGATTAGAGGGAGAGACAGGAGAGGAATAGAGAGATTAGAGGAGAGACAGGAGAGGAATAGAGAGATTAGAGGAGAGACAGGAGAGGATAGAGAGATTAGAGGAGAGACAAGAGAGGAATAGAGAGATTAGAGGAGAGACAGGAGAGGAATAGAGAGATTAGAGGAGAGACAGGAGAGGAATAGAGAGATTAGAGGAGAGACAGAAGGAATAGAGAGATTAGAGGAGAGACAGGAGAGGAATAGAGAGATTAGAGGAAGGACAGGAGAGGAATAGAGAGATTAGAGGAGAGACAAGAGAGGAATAGAGAGATTAGAGGAGAGACAGGAGAGGAATAGAGAGATTAGAGGAGAGACAAGAGAGGAATAGAGAGATTAGAGGAGAGACAAGAGAGGAATAGAGAGATTAGAGGAGAGACAGGAGAGGAATAGAGAGATTAGAGGAGAGACAGGAGAGGAATAGAGAGATTAGAGGAGAGACAGAGAGGGAATAGAGAGATTAGAGGAGAGACAAGAGAGGAATAGAGAGATTAGAGGAGAGACAGGAGAGGAATAGAGAGATTAGAGGAGAGACAAGAGAGGAATAGAGAGATTAGAGGAGAGGACAGGAGAGGAATAGAGAGCATTAGAGGAGAGACAGGAGAGGAATAGAGAGATTAGAGGAGAGACAAGAGAGGAATAGAGAGATTAGAGGAGAGACAGGAGAGGAATAGAGAGATTAGAGGAGAGACAGGAGGAGGAATAGAGAGATTAGCAGGAGAGACAAGAGGAATAGAGAGATTAGAGGAGAGACAGGAGAGGAATAGAGAGATTAGAGAGAGACAGGGAGGAATAGAGAGATTAGAGGAGAGACAAGAGAGGAATAGAGAATTAGAGGAGAGACAGGAGAGGAATAGAGAGATTAGAGGAGAGACAGGAGAGGATAGAGAGATTAGAGGAAGAGACAAGAGAGGAATAGAGAGATTAAAGGAGAGACAAGAGAGGAATAGAGAGATTAGAGGAGAGACAAGAGAGGAATAGAGGAATTAGAGGAGAGACAGGAGAGGAATAGAGAGATTAGAGGAGAGACAAGAGAGGAATAGAGAGATTAGAGGAGAGACAGGAGAGGAATAGAGAGATTAGGGAGAGGACAAGAGAGGAATAGAGAGATTAGAGGAGAGACAGGAGAGGAATAGAGGAGATTAGAGGAGGAGACAAGAGAGGAATAGAGAGATTAGAGGAGAGACAAGAGAGGAATAGAGAGATTAGAGGAGAGACAGGAGAGAATAGAGAGATTAGAGGAGAGACAAGAGAGGAATAGAGAGATTAGAGGAGAGACAGGAGAGGAATAGAGAGATTAGAGGAGAGACAGGAGAGGAATAGAGAGATTAGAGGAGAGACAAGAGAGAATAGAGAGATTAGAGGAGAGACAGGAGAGGAATAGAGAGATTAGAGGAGGGACAAAGAGAGGAATAGAGAGATTAGAGGAGAGGACAGGAGAGGAATAGAGAGATTAGAGGAGAGACAAGAGAGAATAGAGAGATTAGAGGAGAGACAGGAGAGGAATAGAGAGATTAGAGGAGAGACAGGAGAGGAATAGAGAGATTAGAGGAGAGACAGGAGAGGAATAGAGAGATTAGAGGAGAGACAAGAGAGGAATAGAGAGATTAGAGGAGAGACAAGAGAGGAATAGAGAGATTAGAGGAGAGACAGGAGAGGAATAGAGAGATTAGAGGAGAGACAAGAGAGGAATAGAGAGATTAGAGGAGAGACAGGAGAGGAATAGAGAGATTAGAGGAGAGACAGGAGAGGAATAGAGAGATTAGAGGAGAGACAAGAGAGGAATAGAGAGATTAGAGGAGAGACAAGAGAGGAATAGAGAGATTAGAGGAGAGACAGGAGAGGAATAGAGAGATTAGAGGAGAGACAAGAGAGGAATAGAGAGATTAGAGGAGAGACAGGGAGAGGAATAGAGAGATTAGAGGAGAGACAGGAGAGGAATAGAGAGATTAGAGGAGAGACAAGAGAGGAATAGAGAGATTAGAGGAGAGACAGGAGAGAATAGAGAGATTAGAGGAGGGACAAGAGAGGAATAGAGAGATTAGAGGAGAGACAGGAGAGGAATAGAGAGATTAGAGGAGAGACAAGAGAGGAATAGAGAGATTAGAGGAGAGACAGGAGAGGAATAGAGAGATTAGAGGAGAGACAGGAGAGGAATAGAGAGATTAGAGGAGAGACAGGAGAGGAATAGAGAGATTAGAGGAGAGACAAGAGAGGAATAGAGAGATTAGAGGAGAGACAAGAGAGGAATAGAGAGATTAGAGGAGAGACAGGAGAGGAATAGAGAGATTAGAGGAGAGACAGGAGAGGAATAGAGAGATTAGAGGAGAGGACAGGAGAGGAATAGAGAGATTAGAGGAGAGACAAGAGAGGAAATAGAGAGATTAGAGGAGAGACAGGAGAGGAATAGAGAGATTAGAGGAAGAGACAGGAGAGGAATAGAGAGATTAGAGGAGAGACAGGAGAGAATAGAGGATTAGAGGAGAGACAAGAGAGGAATAGGAGTTAGAGGAGAGACAGGAGAGGAATAGAGAGATTAGAGGAGAGACAGGAGAGGAATAGAGAGATTAGAGGAGAGACAAGAGAGGAATAGAGAGATTAGAGGAGAGACAGGAGAGGAATAGAGAGATTAGAGGAGAGACAGGAGAGGAATAGAGAGATTAGAGGAGAGACAGGAGAGGAATAGAGAGATTAGAGGAGAGACAGGAGAGGAATAGAGAGATTAGAGGAGAGACAGGAGAGGAATAGAGAGATTAGAGGAGAGACAAGAGAGGAATAGAGAGATTAGAGGAGAGACGGGAGGGAGGGGATATTAACTCCGTACTGGCTGGGTGCAATTTGGAGTTCCCCCAGGCGACACAGTAAGGAGACAGCTCAGGGAGCCAGTGGGATTAGAATGATTATTCCCCATGTGGAGCCGTGAGTCACTTCCTGGCTTCCTGCCCCGACCCCCCCCCCCCCCACACACACAATTCTGCGTAACTATAACTCTCTGACCTGCCTGTAGCTGCGAGAGGGGCGAGCAAGCGGCTGCTGTGGGAGTCATACAGGAGATTGTAGCTGCTCTCCCCCGGCCCAAGCCCACACACCTGGGTGTTGCCCAATGGTATTTCCTAATTCCCCCCCCAACTGTGCATTTCTGCATTACGTTTATAGTGAGATGAACCTCCAAGCAAATAAAAACCAACTGGAGATTCCATTCAGGTTAACTTCCCCTTTAAATTCAGATAGAGGCACCCACCTGGGAGTTTCATGTGCCTGTGCCCCCCCAGAATAACCCTCTGCCTGTGCCCCCCCAGAATAACCCTCTGCCTGTGCCCCCCGGAATAACACTTTGCCTGTGCCCCCCGGAATAACACTTTGCCTTTGCCCCCCCAGAATAACCCTCTGCCTGTGCCCCCCGGAATAACACTTTGCCTTTGCCCCCCGGAATAACACTTTGCCTTTGCCCCCCCAGAATAACCCTCTGCCTGTGCCCCCCGGAATAACACTTTGCCTTTGCCCCCCGGAATAACACTTTGCCTTTGCCCCCCCAGAATAACCCTCTGCCTGTGCCCCCCGGAATAACACTTGCCTGTGCCCCCCGGAATAACACTTTGCCTTTGCCCCCCGGAATAACACTTTGCCTTTGCCCCCCCAGAATAACCCTCGGACTGTGCCCCCCCAGAATAACCCTCTGCCTGTGCCCCCCGGAATAACACTTTGCCTTTGCCCCCCGGAATAACACTTTGCCTTTGCCCCCCGGATAACACTTTGCCTTTGCCCCCCCAGATAACCCTCTGCCTGTGCCCCCCCAGAATAACCCTCTTCCTGTGCCCCCCGGAATAACACTCTGCCTGTGCCCCCCGGATAACCCCCTGCCTGTGCTCCCCCAGAATAACCCTCTGCCTGTGCCCCCGGAATAACACTTTGCCTTTGCCCCCCGGAATAACACTTTGCCTTTGCCCCCGGATAACACTTTGCCTTTGCCCCCCCAGAATAACCCTCGGACTGTGCCCCCCCAGGAATAGCCCTCTGCCTGTGCCCCCCGGATAACCCTCTGCCTGTGCCCCCCCAGAAATAACCCTCTGCCTGTGCCCCCCCGGAATAACCCTCTGCCTGTGCCCCCCCGGAATAACCCCCTGCCTGTGCCCCCCCAGAATAACCCTCTTCCTGTGCCCCCCCGGAATAACACTCTGCCTGTGCCCCCCGGAATAACCCCCTGCCTGTGCTCCCCCAGAATAACCCTCTGGCCTGTGCCCCCCCCAGAATAACCCTCTGCCTGTGCCCCCCCCCAGAATAACCCCCTGCCTGTGCCCCCCCAGAATAACCCTCTGCCTGTGCCCCCCCGGAATAACCCTCTGCCTGTGCCCCCCCGGGAGGATACTCTGTGGGGCCTGGGCCTGGGTGCTGGGGGGGAGCTCCCCATGACTCAGCTGAGTGGACACTCCCAGAAGATAAAACTTGGAGGCTACTTGGGCCCTTCCCTTGTTTGGATTCTAAAAGAATTTTTGGAAACTCACATGAGACCTCCCCTGAGTTTGAGTGGGAGCAAGGGATGGGGGGGGGGCAATGGTATCTGTCCTGCTGGTAAACAACTCCCAGCATCCCTTGGCAGCCAGAGGGGTGCAGATTGGGAGCAAGGGATGGGGGGGGGGGGGCAATGGTATCTCTCCTGACAGTAAACTACAACTCCCAGCATCCCTTGGCAGCCAGAGGGGTGCAGATTGGAAGCAAGGGATGGGGGGGGGCAATGGTATCTCTCCTGACAGTAAACTACAACTCCCAGCATCCCTTGGCAGCCAGAGGGGTGCAGATTGGGAGCAAGGGATGGGGGGGGGGGCCAGATGGTATCTCTCCTGACCGTAAACTACAACTCCCAGCATCCCTTGGCAGCCAGAGGGGTGCAGATTGGGAGGCAAGGGATGGGGGGGGGCAATGTATCTCTCCTGACAGTAAACTACAACTCCCAGCATCCCTTGGCAGCCAGAGGGGTGCAGATTGGGAGCAAGGGATGGGGGGGGGCAATGGTATCTCTCCTGACAGTAAACTACAACTCCCAGCATCCCTTGGCAGCCAGAGGGGTGCAGATTGGAAGCAAGGGATGGGGGGGGCAATGGTATCTCTCTGACAGTAAACATACAACTCCCAGCATCCCTTGGGCAGCCAGAGGGGTGCAGATTGGGAGCAAGGGATGGGGGGGGGGGGGCAATGGTATCTCTCCTGACAGTAAACTACAACTCCCAGCATCCCTTGGCAGCCAGAGGGGTGCAGATTGGGAGCAAGGGATGGGGGGGCAATGGTATATCTCCTGACAGTAAACTACAACTCCCAGCATCCCTTGGCAGCCAGAGGGGTGCAGATTGGGAGCAAGGGATGGGGGGGGGGCACTGGTATCTCTCCTGACAGTAAACTACAACTCCCAGCATCCCTTGGCAGCCAGAGGCCTGCAGATTGGGAGCAAGGGATGGGGGGGGGGGGGCAATGGTATCTCTACTGACAGTAAACTACAACTCCCAGCATCCCTTGGCAGCCAGAGGCCTGCAGATTGGGAGCAAGGGATGGGGGGGCAATGGTATATCTCCTGACAGTAAACTACAACTCCCAGCATCCCTTGGCAGCCAGAGGGGTGCAGAATTGGGAGCAAGGGATGGGGGGGGCACTGGTATCTCTCCTGACAGTAAAACTACAACTCCCAGCATCCTTGGCAGCCAGAGGCCTGCCAGATTGGGAGCAAGGGATGGGGGGAGGGGGGGCAATGGTATCTCTACTGACAGTAAAACTACAACTCCCAGCATCCCTTGGCAGCCAGAGGGGTGCAAGATTGGGAGCAAGGGATGGGGGGGGGGCGGGGCAATGGTATCTCTCCTGACAGTAAACTACAACTCCCCAGCATCCCTTGGCAGCCAGAGGGGTGCAGGTTGGGAGCAAGGGATGGGGGGGTGGGGCAATGGTATCTCTCCTGACAGTAAACTACAACTCCCAGCATCCCTTGGCAGCCAGAGGGGTGCAGATTGGGAGCAAGGGATGGGGGGGGGGGCAATGGTATCTCTCCTGACAGTAAACTACAACTCCAGCATCCCTTGGCAGCCAGAGGGGTGCAGATTGGGAGCAAGGGATGGGGGGGGGGGCAATGGTATCTCTCCTGACAGTAAACTACAACTCCCAGCATCCCATGGCAGCCAGAGGGGTGCAGATTGGGAGCAAGGGATGGGGGGGGGGCAATGGTATCTCTCCTGACAGTAAACTACAACTCCCAGCATCCCTTGGCAGCCAGAGGGGTGCTGTCACACACATGTATACACACGTGACTTTGTTACGCTGTTAACCCCTTAATTGCCCAGCAGGGCACACAGAATGCCCCCACACTGCCACGCTCTATGCATCCGACATTGAAAGGGAAAATAAACCAGCAGGGGCCCTCCAGCCATTCGAGTAGAGCCCCCCAGGGGTGGGGAACCCATTAACCATTGCACACATGGACAGGTTCCCGGAGGGGGGGGGGGGTACATGGGAATGAGAGTCCGGTTCTGTACCACATACAGAATGTGGGTCGGGGCCCTTAGGGGCCACTGTACATCTGTAGAATGAAAGAACATTCTCCCCAGTGAGATTCTCGTTGCACGAGTGACACTTTAATTAACCCTTTGCCTACTGTACAAATATTTACGTGAAACAGTCAGTGCTGTGGGGTCAGTGACCCCGAGTCCCTGTGGCCCCCCAGTAGGAAGCCCAGCTCTCAGAAGGAATATACATGGGGGGGGTCCATCCTGAGCCCAATCTGTGCCCGACAGATGCCCGGTTTCGCCCTGCCAGGCCCTGGGCAGCATTGGCACTTGGTCTGTGTGGGAAAGATTTGGGGGTTCCTCCCCGATACTCGGGGGTCATCTCTGTGCGACCCGCAAAGTGTTCAGCCCCCGAACTCTCAGGCAGTTCCCAGCATGCTCTCTGCGTGTGGCCTGAAAGGAGAGAGAGAGAATTTTATGATTGGGGGGGGGGGGGGGGGTCTGAAATAACAACAGCTGCATCCCCCCCCCCCATCAGTTATCTGTAAAGCCAGGGGGGGGGCACCTGCAGGCAATTAAAGGGGAACTATTAGCCCTTTTTATAGTCCCATTTCATTTACACAAAGCTCGGCCCTGTGCGCTGTGCCCATTGTTGTTTCTTCTGGTTCTGCCTGGGCTGGTTCTGATTGCACTGGTTCTGCCTGGGCTGGTTCTGATTGCACTGCTTCTGCCTGGGCTGGTTCTGATTGCACTGCTTCTGCCTGGGCTGGTTCTGATTGCACTGGTTCTGCCTGGGCTGGTTCTGATTGCACTGGTTCTGCCTGGGCTGGTTCTGATTGCACTGGTTCTGCCTGGGCTGGTTCTGATTGCACTGCTTCTGCCTGGGCTGGTTCTGATTGCACTGCTTCTGCCTGGGCTGGTTCTGATTGCACTGGTTCTGCCTGGGCTGTTCTGATTGCACTGCTTCTGCCTGGGCTGGTTCTGATTGCACTGCTTCTGCCTGGGCTGGTTCTGATTGCACTGGTTCTGCCTGGGCTGGTTCTGATTGCACTGGTTCTGCCTGGGCTGGTTCTGATTGCACTGGTTCTGCCTGGGCTGGTTCTGATTGCCACTGCTTCTGCCTGGGCTGGTTCTGATTGCACTGCTTCTGCCTGGGCTGGTTCTGATTGCACTGGTTCTGCCTGGGCTGGTTCTGATTGCACTGCTTCTGCCTGGGCTGGTTCTGATTGCACTGCTTCTGCCTGGGCTGGTTCTGATTGCACTGGTTCTGCCTGGGCTGGTTCTGATTGCACTGGTTCTGCCTGGGCTGGTTCTGATTGCACTGGTTCTGCCTGGGCTGGTTCTGATTGCACTGGTTCTGGCTGTGCTAGTGCTGTGTCTTCTGGTTCTTACTGCACCAGTTCTGGCTGGGCTGGTTCTGCCTGGGCTGGTTCTGCCTGCGCTGGTTCTGGCTGGGCTGGTTCTGCCTGTGCTGGTTCTGGCTGGGCTGGTTCTGGCTGGGCTGGTTCTGCCTGGGCTGGTTCTGCCTGAGCTGGTTCTGGCTGGGCTGGTTCTGGCTGGGCTGGTTCTGCCTGGGCTGGTTCTGGCTGGGCTGGTTCTGGCTGGGCTGGTTCTGCCTGCGCTGGTTCTGGCTGGGCTGGTTCTGACTGGGCTGGTTCTGCCTGGGCTGGTTCTGGCTGGGCTGGTTCTGGCTGGGCTGGTTCTGACTGGGCTGGTTCTGCCTGGGCTGGTTCTGGCTGGGCTGGTTCTGGCAGGGCTGGTTCTGCCTGCGCTGGTTCTGGCTGGGCTGGTTCTGACTGGGCTGGTTCTGCCTGGGCTGGTTCTGGCTGGGCTGGTTCTGGCTGGGCTGGTTCTGACTGGGCTGGTTCTGCCTGGGCTGGTTCTGGCTGGGCTGGTTCTGACTGGGCTGGTTCTGCCTGGGCTGGTTCTGCCTGGGCTGGTTCTGCCTGCGCTGGTTCTGGCTGGGCTGGTTCTGATTGCACTGGTTCTGCCTGGGCTGGTTCTGATTGCACTGCTTCTGCCTGGGCTGGTTCTGATTGCACTGCTTCTGCCTGGGCTGGTTCTGATTGCACTGGTTCTGCCTGGGGCTGGTTCTGATTGCACTGCTTCTGCCTGGGCTGGTTCTGATTGCACTGGTTCTGCCTGGGCTGGTTCTGATTGCACTGGTTCTGCCTGGGCTGGTTCTGATTGCACTGCTTCTGCCTGGGCTGGTTCTGATTGCACTGGTTCTGCCTGGGCTGGTTCTGATTGCACTGGTTCTGCCTGGGCTGGTTCTGATTGCACTGGTTCTGCCTGGGCTGGTTCTGATTGCACTGGTTCTGCCTGGGCTGGTTCTGATTGCACTGGTTCTGCCTGGGCTGGTTCTGATTGCACTGGTTCTGGCTGTGCTAGTGCTGTGTCTTCTGGTTCTTACTGCACCAGTTCTGGCTGGGCTGGTTCTGCCTGGGCTGGTTCTGCCTGGGCTGGTTCTGCCTGCGCTGGTTCTGGCTGGGCTGGTTCTGCCTGTGCTGGTTCTGGCTGGGCTGGTTCTGGCTGGGCTGGTTCTGCCTGGGCTGGTTCTGCCTGGGCTGGTTCTGGCTGGGCTGGTTCTGGCTGGGCTGGTTCTGCCTGGGCTGGTTCTGGCTGGGCTGGTTCTGGCTGGGCTGGTTCTGGCTGGGCTGGTTCTGGCTGGGCTGGTTCTGCCTGCGCTGGTTCTGGCTGGGCTGGTTCTGACTGGGCTGGTTCTGCCTGGGCTGGTTCTGGCTGGGCTGGTTCTGGCTGGGCTGGTTCTGACTGGGCTGGTTCTGCCTGGGCTGGGTTCTGGCTGGGCTGGTTCTGGCTGGGCTGGTTCTGCCTGCGCTGGTTCTGGCTGGTGCTGGGCTGGTTCTGCTGGGCTGGTTCTGCCTGGGCTGGTTCTGGCTGGGCTGGTTCTGGCTGGGCTGGTTCTGACTGGGCTGGTTCTGCCTGGGCTGGTTCTGGCTGGGCTGGTTCTGGCTGGGCTGGTTCTGCCTGCGCTGGTTCTGGCTGGGCTGGTTCTGCCTGCGCTGGTTCTGGCTGGGCTGGTTCTGCCTGCGCTGGTTCTGCCTGAGCTGGTTCTGGCTGGGCTGGTTCTGCCTGCGCTGGTTCTGGCTGGGCTGGTTCTGCCTGCGCTGGTTCTGGCTGGGCTGGTTCTGCCTGCGCTGGTTCTGGCTGGGCTGGTTCTGCCTGCGCTGGTTCTGCCTGAGCTGGTTCTGCCTGCGCTGGTTCTGCCTGAGCTGGTTCTGCCTGAGCTGGTTCTGATTGTACTGGTGCAGTGACAGCTGTTCCCATGATCCCCCAGAAGCCTTTAGCTGGAGCAAGGCAGGATGGGGATTTGTGGAACCAGAGAGGATCATGGGAGAAGTGGTGAGGCAGCACTGGGAGCCCCCATAGCACAAATAGGGCATTAGGGAAACTGAGCTACAGGGTCTCCCTGTGGGACCCAAATGGGTTCTGTGAATCTACCCAGGGGCGTAACTATAGGGGAGCAGACCCTGCAGCTGCACGGGGGCCTGTAGGTATAGGGGGGCCCAGTAGGTATAGGGGGGCCCAGTAGGTATAGGGGCCTGTAGGTATAGGGGGGGCCAGTAGGTATAGGGGGGCCCAGTAGGTATAGGGGGCCCAGTAGGTATAGGGGGGCCCGTAGGTATAGGGGGGGCCCAGTAGGTATAGGGGGCCCAGTAGGTATAGGGGGGCCCGTAGGTATAGGGGGGCCCGTAGGTATAGGGGGTCCAGTAGGTATAGGGGGCCCAGTAGGTATAGGGGGGCCCGTAGGTATAGGGGGGGCCCAGTAGGTATAGGGGCCCAGTAGGTATAGGGGGTCCAGTAGGTATAGGGGGGCCCGTAGGTATAGGGGGGCCCAGTAGGTATAGGGGGGCCCGTAGGTATAGGGGGGCCCAGTAGGTTATAGGGGGCCCAGTAGGTATAGGGGGCCCAGTAGGTATAGGGGGCCAGTAGTATAAGGGGCCCAGTAGGTATAGGGGGGCCCATAGGTATAGGGGGCCCAGTTAGGTATAGGGGGCAGTAGGTATAGGGGGGCCCTGTAGGTATAGGGGGGCCCAGTAGGTATAGGGGGCCAGTAGGTATAGGGGGGCCCAGTAGGTATAGGGGGCCAGTAGGTATAGGGGGGCCCTGTAGGTATAGGGGGGCCCAGTAGGTTTAGGGGGCCAGTAGGTATAGGGGGGCCCAGTAGGTTTAGGGGGCCAGTAGGTATAGGGGGGCCCAGTAGGTATAGGGGGCCCCATGAGGCCCTAATTAATGAGGAATTTAATAAATATATTACAAGAAGCCTCTGGACATTTTGGGGCCCAGTAACATCTAGTGGCGCCGCTGCATTTACCCCAAAATGCCTTTAGTTTAGGATTAAAGGGGATCGTGGGGCCCCCCCAAAACACCATCTGGAGCCCCTTTTCTACAAGAGCCCCAGTTACTAGTGCCCCAATTCTAGGGTGGCGGTGCTGCTCCCCAGTGCCAGCGACCAACTGCAGGGAGGAATGTCTCTTGCTCCCCCCAGAAGCCTTTGGAGGAAGAAAGACTGTATAGATTGTGAGCTCTTGTGCCCCCATGCATGCACAGTCTGGCTCATAGGGCCGCTGGTTCTGCCCCCTGTGACCCACATATATACCTTGACCCCCCTCGGCTAGAGTGTAAGCTCCCAGGGCCAGACTTACCCCCTTCCTTTGGTTGCTGAGGCAGAAGGTGCAGATGCTGCGGGGCACTTTGCCGTCGGAGTCCTTGGCTCTATAGACGGTAGAGAAGCACGGTTGGCCATCCTGGCAGCCCTCGCCCAGTAGCAGCACGTTGGCCAAGTGGGAGATGTAACTGGACGCCAGGCGCAGGGTCTCGATCTTAGACAGCTTGCGATCCACCGGCTCGGTGGGGATGAGAGTGCGCAGGGCGGTGAAGGCCGTGTTGACGCTTTGGGTGCGATCTCTCTCCCTGGCATTGGCCGCTTGTCTCTGCTTCACCACCGGCTGCCCCCCCCCAGTGCCCCCCGTGCCCCCCACTTTCCTCCTCTTGGGCGAGCTCTGATAGCAGCCAAACGATTGGTCGGAATCATCGCTCTGGTTCTCCTCATCCTCTGACAGAATGGAAAGGTCCGGATAGATCACGTGCGTTGGCACCGAACGGATCATGGCGAAGGCCATACTGGTCCTGACCCAAACTCACCCCCACTTTCCCCAATCAGCTCCAGTGGGGCATTTAGTTCTCCTGCTGCCCCCACAGTAGCTCCTTCTGCCGGCGAAATCCCATTCTGCTGTGTGAGAGCCGAGCCCACCTATATATAGTCCTGGGGGGGGGGCTTCTATACTGGGAGGGACTGGTAGGGGCTGCACACATGGCTCAGAGCTGGGCTTCTGTACTGGGAGGGACTGGGAGGGGCCACACAAATGGCTCAGAGCTGGGCTTCTGTACTGGGAGGGACTGGTAGGGGCTGCACACATGGCTCAGAGCTGGGCTTCTGTACTGGGAGGGACTGGTAGGGGCCGCACAAATGGCTCAGAGCTGGGCTTCTGTACTGGGAGGGACTGGTAGGGGCTGCACACATGGCTCAGAGCTGGGCTTCTGTACTGGGAGGGACTGGTAGGGGCCACACAAATGGCTCAGAGCTGGGCTTCTGTACTGGGAGGGACTGGTAGGGGCCACACAAATGGCTCAGAGCTGGGCTTCTGTACTGGGAGGGACTGGTAGGGGCTGCACACATGGCTCAGAGCTGGGCTTCTGTACTGGGAGGGACTGGTAGGGGCCGCACAAATGGCTCAGAGCTGGGCTTCTGTACTGGGAGGGACTGGTAGGGGCCACACAAATGGCTCAGAGCTGGGCTTCTGTACTGGGAGGGACTGGGAGGGGCCACACAAATGGCTCAGAGCTGGGCTTCTGTACTGGGAGGGACTGGTAGGGGCCACACAAATGGCTCAGAGCTGGGCTTCTGTACTGGGAGGGACTGGGAGGGGCCACACAAATGGCTCAGAGCTGGGCTTCTGTACTGGGAGGGACTGGTAGGGGCTGCACACATGGCTCAGAGCTGGGCTTCTGTACTGGGAGGGACTGGTAGGGGCTGCACACATGGCTCAGAGCTGGGCTTCTGTACTGGGAGGGACTGGTAGGGGCTGCACACATGGCTCAGAGCTGGGCTTCTGTACTGGGAGGGACTGGGAGGGGCCACACAAATGGCTCAGAGCTGGGCTTCTGTACTGGGAGGGACTGGTAGGGGCTGCACAAATGGCTCAGAGCTGGGCTTCTGTACTGGGAGGGACTGGGAGGGGCCACACAAATGGCTCAGAGCTGGGGCTTCTGTACTGGGAGGGACTGGGGAGGGGCCACACAAATGGCTCAGAGCTGGGCTTCTGTACTGGGAGGGACTGGTAGGGGCTGCACAAATGGCTCAGAGCTGGGCTTCTGTACTGGGAGGGACTGGCAGGGGCCGCACAAATGGCTCAGAGCTGGGCTTCTGTACTGGGAGGGACTGGTAGGGGCCACACAAATGGCTCAGAGCTGGGCTTCTGTACTGGGAGGGACTGGCAGGGGCCACACAAATGGCTCAGAGCTGGGCTTCTGTACTGGGAGGGACTGGCAGGGGCCACACAAATGGCTCAGAGCTGGGCTTCTGTACTGGGAGGGACTGGCAGGGGCTGCACAAATGGCTCAGAGCTGGGCTTCTGTACTGGGAGGGACTGGTAGGGGCCGCACAAATGGCTCAGAGCTGGGCTTCTGTACTGGGAGGGACTGGTAGGGGCCGCACAAATGGCTCAGAGCTGGGCTTCTGTACTGGGAGGGACTGGCAGGGGCTGCACAAATGGCTCAGAGCTGGGCTTCTGTACTGGGAGGGACTTGTAGGGGCCGCACAAATGGCTCAGAGCTGGGCTTCTGTACTGGGAGGGACTGGTAGGGGCCGCACAAATGGCTCAGAGCTGGGCTTCTGTACTGGGAGGGACTGGTAGGGGCCACACAAATGGCTCAGAGCTGGGCTTCTGTACTGGGAGGGACTGGTAGGGGCCCATATCCCATGTGGAGAGTTCTGAGACCTCCAGTTGGGTCAGTCTGGGGGAACCCATTCATGGCTTTAGGGGGCACTGGGGTTCATTCTTCCCTAGGGGGTAATACCAAAGGCTGATGGGAAAGCTGCAGAAATAGAATAAGTTGTGAGTACGGCTGTACCCCGAGTACACTGGCTGGGGGGCCGCAGGCTGCTGTATAAGTAGAGGGGCCCCCACATACAGAAGGGGCCACAGTACATTCCCAGCAGTTACTGCTTCCCAGGCTGCAGTGGAATCAGACACTGCGTGGCCAGGAGAGGGTTAAAATATGTTTTTCCTATGGAACGGAAATGGGCTTTAGTCTTGGGGAGGACTCAGGGGGGCAATTGTTCATTTCCATTTGCCTGACTCTGTACCCCGGGGGCTGCACTCTACAGACCAGCTCCTGTCATGGAATCTCTCCGTTTCCAGCCGCTGCACTCTCTCCCTCTCTCCTGGAGATATCAGGGTACAGTAGCACCCCAGGGGCCCCCCATCTCTGCACCCCCCCCCCCCCCGCATCTGTCTCTCAGTGAGTGGCACATCCCAGGTTCCCAGTAATGGCAGCTACTCCTCTAGGGGCAGGGGGGGCAAACATAAAACCATCAACTATTAACCCCTAGATTGCCGCTGGCTTGTCCACCCATGCTCTGGATTCTGGCACATATCTAGTTAACCCTTGCTTTGCCAGTGGCATTTCCTTTATCATTGTCCCCTCCCCAAGAATAACAAATGCCCCCCCCCCCAGGAATGTTATGGAGTTTCCTTTTGTCTTTCTGCCCCGTGACAGGTTTATGGGTCTGGTCACACCTGCCCCCGCCCCCCCCCCACTAGGGGCTGTTTTCTTTCAGTGGCACAAGCTGTTCTCCCCCACAGAGAGGGCTGAATGTGGGAATTCCTCCAGCCCCCCAACTGCTTCTCCACAGCCAAACAGTAGTCTGGGAAAAATAATATCCGACCATGGGATCCAAGGGCCACAAAGAGCCCCTTCCCCACTGGGGTAGTACCACAAGAACCCCAAACTCTCATCCACTCACTGGGAAAGAACCCCAAAAGACCTTATTTTCTGCCCCGTACTAGGAAGGAACCCAAGAACCCCAAACTCTCATCCACTCACTGGGAAAGAACCCCAAAAGACCTTATTTTCTGCCCCGTACTAGGAAGGAATCCAAGAACCCCAAACTCTCATCCACTCACTGGGAAAGAACCCCAAAAGACCTTATTTTCTGCCCCGTACTAGGAAGGAACCCAAGAACCCCAAACTCTCATCCACTCACTGGGAAAGAACCCCAAAAGACCTTATTTTCTGCCCCGAACTAGGAAGGAACCCAAGAACCCCAAACTCTCATCCACTCACTGGGAAAGAACCCCAAAAGACCTTATTTTCTGCCCCGTACTAGGAAGGAACCCAAGAACCCCAAACTCTCATCCACTCACTGGGAAAGAACCCCAAAAGACCTTATTTTCTGCCCCGTACTAGGAAGGAATCCAAGAACCCCAAACTCTCATCCACTCACTGGGAAAGAACCCCAAAAGACCTTATTTTCTGCCCCGAACTAGGAAGGAACCCAAGAACCCCAAACTCTCATCCACTCACTGGGAAAGAACCCCAAAAGACCTTATTTTCTGCCCCGTACTAGGAAGGAATCCAAGAACCCCAAACTCTCATCCACTCACTGGGAAAGAACCCCAAAAGACCTTATTTTCTGCCCCGAACTAGGAAGGAACCCAAGAACCCCAAACTCTCATCCACTCACTGGGAAATAACTCCAAAAGACCTTATTTTCTGCCCCGAACTAGGAAGGAACCCAAGAACCCCAAACTCTCATCCACTCACTGGGAAAGAACCCCAAAAGACCTTATTTTCTGCCCTGTACTAGGAAGGAATCCAAGAACCCCAAACTCTCATCCACTCACTGGGAAAGAACCCCAAAAGACCTTAATTTCTGCCCCGTACTAGGAAGGAACCCAAGAACCCCAAACTCTCATCCACACACTGGGAAAGAACCCCAAAAGACCTTAATTTCTGCCCCGTACTAGGAAGGAACCCAAGAACCCCAAACTCTCATCCACTCACTGGGAAAGAACCCCAAAAGACCTTATTTTCTGCCCCGTACTAGGAAGGAACCCAAGAACCCCAAATCCTCTTTTTCTTACTGGGAAGCACAAATCTTTGGGGTTATTAGGAAAGAACCAGTAACCCCAAATTATCTTCCCCCTAACTGGGAAAAGGACAAAGGAGCCCCAAATCCTCTTTCCCTTACTGAGAAAGAACCCCAAATTATCTTACCTTTACTGGGACAGAACCCAAGAACCTGAAATTATCTTCCCCTTTCTGGAAAGAGTGTAGAGTAGTGACCCCCAACCAGTGGCTCGGGGGTAACATGTTGCTCCCCAACCCCTTGGATGTTGCTCCCAGTGGCCCCACAGCAGGGGCTTATTTTTGAATTCCTGACTTGGGGGCAAGTTTTGGAGGTATAAAAATCAGATGTAGTGGCAAACTGAGTCTCCTGTAGGCTGCCCATAGCCACATAGGGGCTACCAAATAGTCGGTAATTGCCCCTTTTGGCCCCCCAGGAACACTTCTCTTGATTGTGTTGATCTCTTACTCTTTTTATACTTGAATGTGGCTCGCCTGTAAAAAAAAGTTTGGGGACCCCTGGTCTAGAGGATCCAAAATTCTCTTCCCCTCGTTGGGATGAATCCGAGAACCCTGAGAAGAAGAGAAAAACCCAAAATGATGTTCCCCTAACTGGGATAGTACCAAAGAACCCCAAACTCATCCACTCACTAGGAAAGAACCCCCCCACAAACTCCCATGTGGGAAGGAACCCGAGAACCCCATGTTATTGTCCCCTCCCTTGTAAGAAACCCAACAACCCAAAATGCCAAATCCTCGGGGTTATTAGGAGAGAACCAAGAACCCCCAATTCTCTTTCCCTCGCTGGTAAAGAACCCAATAACCTGAAATTATTTTCCCCTTTCTGGGAAAGGTCCAGAGAACCCCACATTCTCCTTCCCTCATTGTGCAGGGCTAAGAGAAGAAGAAGGCACATTATGTTTGGGGGGACCCCAAGGGTTTCTGATTGGTTGGTAGCCCACAAGGGGCCCAACATGTGTAGGTGTATCCCCCAATAGATATATGTGGGGCAGTTGCAGCCATCCCTGTGCCCAGGGGCTCGTGCCCACACTCCGTCTGTAATGTAGGAGCTGCCATCTGTCTCAATTCCCTGGCACTGGTTAGTGGCCCCTGTATCCTGTCCCTGGGTTATGGGGGTTGTGTTACCATGGATACTGATACTAATGGGACCCCTGGAGCCACTTTTTCAACCTCTGGGAACAGATACCACATGAGCAGCAATGGGGCAGGGGAGGCCTGGGTTACCCCTAGGGGTATATAGGGGACCCCCCCGGGGCAGTTATTCATAACTAACAGGGCAAAGTATGTAACAGATTGGGTTTATAGTGAAATGAGCCAATCACAGTTACCCTTTAATGAGCAGCAGATAGAGAGGGGGCGGAGCTGAGTGAGGCTGATGGTGTCAGTTAGGTGACATTTTGGGCTTCAGCCCATCTGGTGCCCCCACCTGTCACAACATTCTCCCCCTGTGACTCCCATTAATGCCCTTTCACACATCCTGGGCTTTGGCCTCTGAGCAATCCCCCCCCCCCCCCGAGCCCCAGCAGAGCTGTTACTTGTGCCACCGGGGGCGCCATCTGGCTGTGGCACTTTCATCCTTACTGACCTGTGCCTGGGGGCACCCCTGATACCCCCACCGTCCCTCACAGCCTCGTCATCTCATTAAATAACCCCCCCCCCCCTCCCAGTGGGGGCTTATTAGTTTTAGATCCAGAAGCATTTAAGGGACCAATTTTATGGGGTTCCATGAATTAGCAGTAGGTAGGGAGAGAGGGTAGCAGGTCCCTAGGGCAAGATGGAGACAGTAGGGCAAGATGGAGACAGTAGGGCAAGATGGAGACAGTAGGGCAAGATGGAGACAGTAGGGCAAGATGGAGACAGTAGGGCAAGATGGGGACAGTAGGGCAAGATGGGGACAGTAGGGCAAGATGGAGACAGTAGGGCAAGATGGGGACAGTAGGACAAGATGGAGACAGTAAGTCAAGATGGAGACAGTAGGGCAAGATGGAGACAGTAGGGCAAGATGGGGACAGTAGGGCAAGATGGAGACAGTAGGGCAAGATGGAGACAGTAGGGCAAGATGGGGACAGTAGGGCAAGATGGGGACAGTAGGGCAAGATGGGGACAGTAGGACAAGATGGAGACAGTAGGGCAAGATGGAGACAGTAGGGCAAGATGGGGACAGTAGGGCAAGATGGGGACAGTAGGGCAAGATGGAGACAGTAGGGCAAGATGGAGACAGTAGGGCAAGATGGGGACAGTAGGGCAAGATGGAGACAGTAGGGAAAGATGGAGACAGTAGGGCAAGATGGGGACAATAGGGCAAGATGGGGACAGTAGGGCAAGATGGGGACAGTAGGACAAGATGGGGACAGTAGGACAAGATGGGGACAGTAGGACAAGATGGAGACAGTAGGGCAAGATGGGGACAGTAGGACAAGATGGAGACAGTAGGGCAAGATGGGGACAGTAGGGAAAGATGGAGACAGTAGGACAAGATGGGGACAGTAGGACAAGATGGAGACAGTAGGACAAGATGGAGACAGTAGGACAAGATGGAGACAGTAGGACAAGATGGAGACAGTAGGGCAAGATGGGGACAGTAGGGAAAGATGGAGACAGTAGGGCAAGATGGAGACAGTAGGGCAAGATGGGGACAGTAGGGCAAGATGGAGACAGTAGGGCAAGATGGGGACAATAGGGCAAGATGGGGACAGTAGGGAAAGATGGAGACAGTAGGGCAAGATGGGGACAGTAGGGCAAGATGGAGACAGTAGGGCAAGATGGGGACAATAGGGCAAGATGGGGACAGTAGGGAAAGATGGAGACAGTAGGGCAATAGGGAGACAGTAAGGAAAGTCCAAGGATCTTCTGCCCCCAGTACAGGTAATTCCAAAGATGGTTTGGGGCTTTAGAAACATTGTTTTTTGGGGAAGAACCTTGTAACCCAGACAGGATCCCTGCCCTCCCTGAATGTTATTCCTGATTGGCTGCACTGCTCACCTGACTGTACCTCCAACCTCCAATGAAAAGGTAAGGTTTGCAGCTGCTCGCGGCACAGAATGGGTTACAGATGCACCATGGTGTCAGGGCACAGGTACCCCGGGGGGGTATATAAGGGTACAAGGGTACATTGGGTATCACTGAGTGCTGCTATTGGAGGGGCTGATTTAGGGGAGGGGCAGGCGTTTGTATATTAGCCAATAAATAGGTCTTTTCTTTTATACAATAACTAAAAACTCCAGCAAATACCCCAACGTGGGGCTTTAGGGACCTTCATGGCACTTGGGGGCACAGGCACAGTTACATTTGCCCACAACAAGATTTCTCTCTGTCTCCCATGATGCTTTGCCCCAGGTTTATATGGGGGGGGGGGTTGCATCCTGGCTCTGCTGCCCCTGACTGCCCCCTGCTGGTTCAACCCTAGGGGCCCCGACAGCAGAGAGACAGATGGAGCCCCAGTGTGTGTTTAGGTGCAGCCCCCCGGCACATGGAGCCCATCTGTGCGGCATGGGGGGGGGGGGCACTTTGGCCTTTGAAGGGTTAACTATTGTCACCTTGTCATCCTCTTTCCCAAATATTCATTTACCCCCCAGTGTTTGTGCTGCAGGGGGAGATCAAGCACCTCTTACCTGCCTTGGCTAGCAGGGCATGATGGGAATTGTAGTGCATGTGTGTATGTGTGCCCCAGGCTGGGCAGTAAGTAGCCCCCGGGGGCCATGTTTCCCCCCCCCCCCCATAGTACTGAAATCAGTCGCAACACCAGGGGCAAAGGGGCCAAATACCCCCACCATGTTTGTACCCATAATGCAGAGGGGCAGCCCAGGCTCTGTGCCCTGGGGGTATTAGTGCGAGGGGGGGCAGCAGAGCCCCAAGTGGCAGAAATGATCCTTATTGTGCTGTTTGCATCCCACAAAGCTCCGCCCCTCGGGGGCCACTCACTCTCCACTCAGTTTGGGGGTCACTCCCTTCCTACCTGGGGATCGTGCCCCCGTTCTTTTCATTTAGACCCCAGGGGGTGGAACCTGCCAGTTTAACCCCTTGTATTCCCTGCGTGTAACCACCTGCCCAAAGACCCCAAAGGGGCAACCCCCCCCTGCCCCTGAGAGTTGGGGCCCCTCGGTGCAGGAAGCCATTACAGCGCCGTTTCCATGCCAACAGGAAGCCCAGTCGCACGCGACAATTCAGCTGAGAGATTTATGGCTGTGAGGGGGGGTAAGTGGGGGGCAGAGAATCTGTGAAGTGGCCCCCGGGGGCCCCAGAGAAAACATTCGCTCTCTCACTGCCCTTTGTACTGCCCCCCCTCACTCCTCCTCCACAATTCTGCCCCCACATCACTTCCTCTAATGGGGGCTTATTCTAACCCGACCCCCTCATGGCTCTGTAACGCACCATTTCCAGTTCCGAGCAGAACCTCATTATACACTTACCCACTGGCCATACACTTACCCACTGGCCATACACTTACCCACTGGCCATACACTTACCCACTGGCCATACACTTACCCACTGCCCATACACTCACCCACTGCCCATACACTCACCCACTGGCCATACACTTACCCACTGCCCATACACTCACCCACTGCCCATACACTCACCCACTGGCCATACACTCACCCACTGGCCATACACTCACCCACTGGCCATACACTCACCCACTGGCCATACACTCACCCACTGGCCATACACTTACCCACTGGCCATACACTCACCCACTGGCCATACACTCACCCACTGGCCATACACTCACCCACTGGCCATACACTCACCCACTGGCCATACACTCACCCACTGCCCATACACTCACCCACTGCCCATACACTCACCCACTGGCCATACACTCACCCACTGGCCATACACTCACCCACTGGCCATACACTCACCCACTGGCCATACACTCACCCCACTGGCCATACACTCACCCACTGGCCATACACTCACCCACTGGCCATACACTCACCCACTGGCCATACACTCACCCACTGGCCATACACTCACCCACTGGCCATACACTCACCCACTACCCATACACTCACCCACTGGCCATACACTTACCCACTGCCCATACACTTACCCACTGCCCATTCACTTACCCACTGCCCATTCACTTACCCACTGCCCATACACTCACCCAGAGCCCATACACTTACCCACTGCCCATACACTTACCCACTGGCCATTCACTTACCCACTGGCCATTCACTTACCCACTGGCCATACACTTACCCTCTGGCCATACACTCACCCACTGCCCATACACTTACCCACTGGCCATTCACTTACCCACTGGCCATTCACTTACCCACTGGCCATTCACTTACCCACTGGCCATACACTTACCCACTGCCCATACACTTACCCACTGCCCATACACTTACCCACTGCCCATACACTTACCCACTGGCCATTCACTTACCCACTGGCCATTCACTTACCCACTGGCCATACACTTACCCACTGGCCATACACGTACCACTGGCCACACACGTACCATTGGCCACACACGTACCATTGGCCACACACGTACCATTGGCCACACACGTACCACTGGCCACACAGGTACCACTGGCCACACACGTACCACTGGCCACACACGTACCATTGGCCACACACGTACCACTGGCCACACACGTACCATTGGCCACACACGTACCATTGGCCACACACACGTACCATTGGCCACACACTTAGCATTGGCCACACATGTACCATTGGCTACACTCGTACCACTGGGCATACTCTTACCATTGGCCATACACTTACCATTGGCCATACACTTACCATTGGCCATACTCTTACCATTGGCCATACACTTACCATTGGCCATACTCTGACCACTGGCCATCCGCATACAACTGCCCATACTCTTACCATTGGCCATACGCGTACCATTGGCCCATATTCTTACAGTTGGCCATACACGTACCATTGGCCATATACTTACCATTGGCCATACGTGTACCATTGGCCATACTCTTACCATTGGCCATATTCTTACCACTGGCTATATTCTTACCACTGGCCATACTCTTACCATTGGCCAAACTCTTACCATTGGCCATACACGTACCACTGGCCATATGCTTACCATTGGCCATACACGTACCACTGGTCATACGCTTACCATTGGCCATACACGTACCATTGGCCATGCGCTTACCATTGGCCATACACGTACCATTGACCATACTCGTTCCATTGGCCATACTTGTACCATTGGTCATACGCTTACCATTGGCCATACACATACCATTGGCCATACGCTTACCATTGGCCATACGTACCACTGGCCATACACGTACCACTGGCCATACACGTACCACTGGCCATACACTTACCCACTGGCCATACACTTACCCACTGGCCATACACGTACCACTGGCCATACACGTACACTGGCCATACACGTACCACTGGCCATACACCTTACCCCACTGGCCATACACTTACCCACTGGCCATACACTTACCCACTGGCCATACACTTACCCACTGGCCATACACGTACCACTGGCCATACACGTACCACTGGCCATACACGTACCACTGGCCATACACGTACCACTGGCCATACACTTACCCACTGGCCATACACGTACCACTGGCCATACACGTACCACTGGCCATACACGTACCACTGGCCATACACTTACCCACTGGCCATACACGTACCACTGGCCATACACTTACCCACTGGCCATACACGTACCACTGGCCATACATGTACCACTGGCCATACACGTACCACTGGCCATACACTTACCCACTGGCCAACACGTACCACTGGCCATACACGTACCACTGGCCATACACTTACCCACTGGCCATACACTTACCCACTGGCCATTACACTTACCCACTGGCCATACACGTACCACTGGCCATACACGTACCATTGGCCATACACGTACCATTGGCCATATATGTACCATTGGCCATACACTTACCCACTGGCCATACACTTACCCACTGGCCATACACGTACCATTGGCCATACACGTACCACTGGCCATACACGTACCATTGGCCATACACTTACCCACTGGCCATACACTTACCCACTGGCCATACACTTACCCACTGGCCATACACGTACCACTGGCCATACACGTACCATTGGCCATACACGTACCATTGGCCATATATGTACCATTGGCCATACACTTACCCACTGGCCATACACTTACCCACTGGCCATACACGTACCATTGGCCATACACGTACCACTGGCCATACACGTACCATTGGCCATACACTTACCCACTGGCCATACACGTACCATTGGCCATACACGTACCATTGGCCATACACGTACCATTGGCCATACACGTACCACTGGCCATACACGTACCATTGGCCATACACGTACCATTGGCCATATATGTACCATTGGCCACAGGAAAGATTGTTTGTACTCTCCATTGTTCAGGGCTGATTCATCATATATGGAGGGAGAATCAATAGGAACTTTACCCCTATCTGACGATTCAGCCCTAAACACAACTTTTGTCCCACCCAATTGTCTAAGTGACCAATAGGCTTTTGTGTAGGGAGAGACAGTAGGGAGAGACAGTAGGGAGAGACAGTAGGGAGAGACAGTAGGGAGAGACAGAGACAGTAGGGAGAGACAGTAGGGAGAGACAGTAGGGAGAGACAGAGACAGTAGGGAGAGACAGTAGGGAGAGACAGTAGGGAGAGACAGTTGGGAGAGACAGTTGGGAGAGACAGTTGGGAGAGACAGTAGGGAGAGACAGTAGGGAGAGACAGAGACAGTAGGGAGAGACAGAGACAGTAGGGAGAGACAGTAGGGAGAGACAGTTGGGAGAGACAGTAGGGAGAGACAGAGACAGTAGGGAGAGACAGTAGGGAGAGACAGTAGGGAGAGACAGAGACAGTAGGGAGAGACAGTAGGGAGAGACAGAGACAGTAGGGAGAGACAGTAGGGAGAGACAGTAGGGAGAGACAGTAGGGAGAGACAGTAGGGAGAGACAGAGAATAGAGCGGCGCCAGGTGGGCTGTGATTGGCCGAATGCATCGCTGTTGATGGGACTGGGAGCTGCACCGTGTGACCTGCAGGTTCTCCCCATTCCCAGGCGCAGTTGGCGAGTCGGGGGGGGCAGCGGGGGGCACAACAGGGACACATTTTTCCCAGAAAGAAACCTTCAGCTTTTTTGGGACAGGACGCGGCTTCCCTGACTTTCCCACCAATGGGAGCTCAGCGCTCTCGTCCCACGTTCACAGGTTCAACAAATAAACAGGGAAGGTTCCTGATTGGCTGGGTATCTGGGGGACTGACCCATCTATCTGCCTGCGTTTCCCAGGGTCTATTCAGCACCAGGCATAGGTACGTTACTTATAGTGCCCCTAATACCCCCCCCCGTTATCCTCTGTCTGTAGTGCCCCAGCTGGACTGGGGGGGGGCAGTGCCAGGGTGCCAGCAGAGGGGCACAGGGGGGTCTATTCAGCACCAGGCATAGGTACGTTACTTATAGTGCCCCTAATACCCCCCCCCGTTATCCTCTGTCTGTAGTGCCCCAGCTGGACTGGGGGGGGCAGTGCCAGGGTGCCAGCAGAGGGGCACAGGGGGGTCTATTCAGCACCAGGCATAGGTACGTTACTTATAGTGCCCCTAATACCCCCCCCCCGTTATCCTCTGTCTGTAGTGCCCCAGCTGGACTGGGGGGGGCAGTGCCAGGGTGCCAGCAGAGGGGCACAGGGGGGTCTATTCAGCACCAGGCATAGGTACGTTACTTATAGTGCCCCTAATACCCCCCCCCGTTATCCTCTGTCTGTAGTGCCCCAGCTGGACTGGGGGGGCAGTGCCAGGGTGCCAGCAGAGGGGCACAGGGGGGTCTATTCAGCACCAGGCATAGGTACGTTACTTATATTGCCCCTAATACCCCCCCGTTATCCTCTGTCTGTAGTGCCCCAGCTGGACTGGGGGGGGCAGTGCCAGGGTGCCAGCAGAGGGGCACAGGGGGGTCTATTCAGCACCAGACATAGGTACGTTACTTATAGTGCCCCTAATACCCCCCCCCCCCCGTTATCCTCTGTCTGTAGTGCCCCAGCTGGACTGGGGGGGCAGTGCCAGGGTGCCAGCAGAGGGGCACAGGGGGGTCTATTCAGCACCAGGCATAGGTACGTTACTTATAGTGCCCCTAATACCCCCCCCCCGTTATCCTCTGTCTGTAGTGCCCCAGCTGGACTGGGGGGGGCAGTGCCAGGGTGCCAGCAGAGGGGCACAGGGGGGTCTATTCAGCACCAGGCATAGGTACGTTACTTATAGTGCCCCTAATACCCCCCGTTATCCTCTGTCTGTAGTGCCCCAGCTGGACTGGGGGGGGCAGTGCCAGGGTGCCAGCAGAGGGGCACAGGGGGGTCTATTCAGCACCAGGCATAGGTACGTTACTTATAGTGCCCCTAATACCCCCCCCCCGTTATCCTCTGTCTGTAGTGCCCCAGCTGGACTGGGGGGGGCAGTGCCAGGGTGCCAGCAGAGGGGCACAGGGGGGTCTATTCAGCACCAGGCATAGGTACGTTACTTATAGTGCCCCTAATACCCCCCCGTTATCCTCTGTCTGTAGTGCCCCAGCTGGACTGGGGGGGGCAGTGCCAGGGTGCCAGCAGAGGGGCACAGGTGGGTCTATTCAGCACCAGGCATAGGTACGTTACTTATATTGCCCCTAATACCCCCCCCCCCCGTTATCCTCTGTCTGTAGTGCCCCAGCTGGACTGGGGGGGCAGTGCCAGGGTGCCAGCAGAGGGGCACAGGGGGGTCTATTCAGCACCAGGCATAGGTACGTTACTTATAGTGCCCCTAATACCCCCCCGTTATCCTCTGTCTGTAGTGCCCCAGCTGGACTGGGGGGGGCAGTGCCAGGGTGCCAGCAGAGGGGCACAGGGGGCTCTATTCAGCACCAGGCATAGGTACGTTACTTATATTGCCCCTAATACCCCCCCCCCCGTTATCCTCTGTCTGTAGTGCCCCAGCTGGACTGGGGGGGGGGGCAACAAATTCTCCCGCAGGGATCTCTTGGTGGCTGCTGGGAGTTGTAGTGCTGGAGGGCCCCAAGCTGCACTTTCCCTCACATTTACCCCCCCCCGGCACATACATGTACATTTAAAGGGAAAGTACTAAGAAGTCAGTTGTTTCCAAACAAACCCCAGCGCCCCCCTCCTCCTCCCCCCCCCCCCCCCCAGGGGCCAAACAATGGAGTTCTATGGACTTTGTGAGTCTCCAGTTTCCCTTCTCCGCGGGGCGCGTTTCCAGGTCACATCTCTGGGGCCCCCGGGAATGAGGGGCCCGGTACCTGCAGTTTATTGGCGGATTCCTAGGAACCCTGATCTGTGGAAAGTTCAGCCCCGGGGGCCAATGTTTTCCGCATGTTCCGCCCTGGGACTCGGCTGCTCTGGTGGGAGAACAGCGACACCTAGTGGGCTCGGCTGGGAGAACAGCGACACCTAGTGGGCTCGGCAAGTAACTGCAGCCGGGATTGTGCGGCTACTGGGGGGGGGGGGGTAGTTCAGCCCCAAGTGTCGGCCCATCAGGCCCATTTGCCCCGTACCATACCATGCCCATTACTCAATTCTATATGAGAAGAAACAGAAGAAATGGAGGAAAGGAGATTTATAGTGAGAGACTAAAGAAAGTGAGTGGACAGAGAAGGGGGGAGTGGGGTGATTTGGCCTAAGGTTTTGTGGGGGGGCCCTGGGCACCCAGTCCAACACTGTTTTTCATCAAGTAACTCCCCTCTGGGGGTTGGGGGTTGGCATTGGGGTTCCTGCCATTAGCGGCGTCATGATAGACCCCCCCCCATGAGTGGAATGTTCTGGCTGGTACCTGACCTACACTAAGAGCCCCCCCCCCATGGAGTATAAGTGGAATGTTCTGGCTGGTACCCAACCTGGCTGGGCAGCCCCCCCCCATGGAGTATAAGTGGAATGTTCTGGCTGGTACCCAACCTGGCTGGGCAGCCCCCCCCCATGGAGTATAAGTGGAATGTTCTGGCTGGTACCCAACCTGGCTGGGCAGCCCCAAGTGAAGGGCAGTTCAGGGTATATTTTGGGGCACATTTGGGGAGAATGCCTATTTGCTCTCCTAGACATTTCTGTTCCTGCCCCTTGGACCCTCCGCCCCCCCAGAACTCACTCTTAATGGCAGGTCCCCCTCACACATATACACATGGAACTGAGGGGGCGGGGATGGGCGGGGCTAACTGGCCAGGTTGCCTAGGGCACCCATTGGGCACAAAATACCGGCACAACAGGACTTGTTTAAGTGGGATAAATAGTAACGAACCCTGTAACGTTTCGGGGGCACGCCCCTTCGTCAGACATAACGACCAGTGCAGCGGCAATGACATCACACATTTAATTAACTCATTTGTTCCCAATGAAATACATAAAAACTAAGGGGTTAATTAGTCCATAGTCCAAAAGCACAATGCTTACATACTGGGGAACATTAAAATCTGACCTCAGATATGGGAAACTTTTTAGTGACCCCCCCATTATTCCCCTATAGAAAGGCTAAAGCTAAAACCAGAGAGAAAGAAAATCAAAAACAGACGAGGGGGGAGATTGAAAGGCCCCCCCATGTTTGTATTGTGGCCTCGTAATGGCGTCATCCCAGGGGGGGTTGTGTCCCATCCCCTCAAGGGCTCCTGATTGGGGGGTATTCTACGTGTAACAGCTCAGATGTAATATATTGCATTAAATGCCCCTGGGGGCGGGCTTATGTGGGGCAAACAGGCAGACCCATTAAAACACGTTTAAATGAACATAAATCTACTATTTGTAATTATTCACCACCAAAACAGGAGGAGATCCCTCCAAACAGATCCCTCCAAACAGATCCCTCCAAACAGATCCCTACAAACAGATCCCTACAAACAGATCCCTACAAACTGGTGATGTGGCCAAGCGAGTGGATCTTCACCCGATATCCCTATCTATGGGTGGGCAATATCGGGGAGGCATGTAGGCGAATCCGATCGTTTGGCCCTGGGGATCGGATTACATTTGCGGCCATGGGGCAGTTGGTTCGGGGAGCGCATCAACGAGCCAATAGGGTCCCCGGTCCGACTGGATTTTCTAACCTGGCCGATCAATATCTGGCCAATTTCCGGGCAGATATCGGTTGGCCAGGCCGCTTGGTTCTGCCCCTACACGGGCCGAATCTGCCCAAGGGACCCATATCGGCAGCTACTATTGGCCCGTGTATGGGGGCCTTTAGTTTTTATGTATTTTATTGGGAACAAATGAGTTAATTAAATGTGTGATGTCATTGCCGCTGCACTGGTCGTTATGTCTGACGAGGGGGCGTGCCTGGGCTCTGAGTGGGGATTGGCCCATTGGGCACAGCCTGGCCCTGATGGGGAGGGTCCACACTCTGCCTGGTGGTACCAGAATCTCTCAGTACCGAGAGCCCAGAGACTGTAGTGTCTGTATCTGCCCACATCCCAGGTGTCCCCTCTATGTACATGGTATGGCCCTCACCTTCATGACTATCTACCCCCCCCATACACAAAGCACCTCTTATTGCCCCAACCCCCCCCCCCCCATGTGAGCATTTAGGCTTATGTACCAACGTGCATTAAACACAATAAATACAAGTTTATTCCTTTATCCCCTTTATCTCAGATATAAATTCATTGCAGTCGGTTCAGTTGGACACAAGATTCCTAGAAATCCCCTATTAGATCCCAAAAGATCCCGACTCAGTTCGACTACAGTCAGGGCAAGTGGGGCCCCTTGTCAGGCCCTTGGGTCCTGGTGGCATCAAGTCTGTTTATGGCTCCTGTGTGCATGGAGGGCACCAGGGGTGGGTGGGCATGGAGGGCACCGGAGGTGGGCATGGAGGGCACCGGGGGTGGGTGGGCATGGAGGGCACCGGAGGTGGGCATGGAGGGCACCGGGGGTGGGTGGGCATGGAGGGCACCGGGGGTGGGTGGGCATGGAGGGCACCGGAGGTGGGCATGGAGGGCACCGGGGGTGGGTGGGCATGGAGGGCACCGGGGGTGGGTGGGCATGGAGGGCACCGGAGGTGGGCATGGAGGGCACCGGGGGTGGGCATGGAGGGCACCGGGGGTGGGTGGGCATGGAGGGCACCGGAGGTGGGCATGGAGGGCACCGGGGGTGGGTGGGCATGGAGGGCACCGGAGGTGGGCATGGAGAGCACCGGTGGGTGGGAATGGAGGGCACCGGGGGTGGGTGGGTATGGTGGGCACCGGTGGGTGGGCACCGGGGGTGGGTGGGCATGGAGGGGCTATTCATGATCATAGTGGGTGGCAGTTATTAAGACCTGACAGTAGGTAATTCTTGGCTGATCCCTCAGGTTGCGCTTCATCCAATAGGGACACAGTAGATCCTGGGACGTCCAATCTTGGCTGATCCCTCGGGTTGTGCTTCATCCAACAGGGAAACAGTAGATCCTGGGACCCCCATTGCCAGTGTTACAGTAGGTAAATCTTGGCTGATCCCTCGGGTTGCACTTCATCCAATAGGGAAACAGTAGATCCTGGGACCCCCATTGCCAGTGTTACAGTAGGTAAATCTTGGCTGATCCCTCAGGTTGCGCTTCATCCAATAGGGAAACAGTAGATCCTGGGACCCCCATTGCCAGTGTTACAGTAGGTAAATCTTGGCTGATCCCTTAGGTTGTGCTTCATCCAATAGGGAAACAGTAGATCCTGGGACCCCCATTGCCAGTGTTAAAGTAGGTAAATCTTGGCTGATCCCTTAGGTTGTGCTTCATCCAATAGGGAAACAGTAGATCCTGGGACCCCCCATTGCCAGTGTTTAAAGTAGGTTAAATCTTGGCTGATCCCTTAGGTTGTGCTTCATCCAATAGGGAAACAGTAGATCCTGGGACCCCCATTGCCAGTGTTACAGTAGGTAAATCTTGGCTGATCCCTTAGGTTGTGCTTCATCCAATAGGGACACAGTAGATCCTGGGACCCCCATTGCCAGTGTTACAGTAGGTAAATCTTGGCTGATCCTTAGGTTGTGCTTCATCCAATAGGGACACAGTAGATCCTGGGACCCCCATTGCCAGTGTTACAGTAGGTAAATCTTGGCTGATCCCTTAGGTTGTGCTTCATCCAATAGGGAAACAGTAGATCCTGGGACCCCCATTGCCAGTGTTACAGTAGGTAAATCTTGGCTGATCCCTTAGGTTGTGCTTCATCCAATAGGGACACAGTAGATCCTGGGACCCCCATTGCCAGTGTTACAGTAGGTAAATCTTGGCTGATCCCTCAGGTTGTGCTTCATCCAATAGGGAAACAGTAGATCCTGGGACCCCCATTGCCAGTGTTACAGTAGGTAAATCTTGGCTGATCCCTTAGGTTGTGCTTCATCCAATAGGGAAACAGTAGATCCTGGGACCCCCATTGCCAGTGTTACAGTAGGTAAATCTTGGCTGATCCCTTAGGTTGTGCTTCATCCAATAGGGACACAGTAGATCCTGGGACCCCCATTGCCAGTGTTACAGTAGGTAAATCTTGGCTGATCCCTCAGGTTGTGCTTCATCCAATAGGGAAACAGTAGATCCTGGGACCCCCATTGCCAGTGTTACAGTAGGTTGGGGGTGCTGGCCCCCAGGTAAGTGCGCAAATCACTGACAGTGGATGGGATGATCTTCCCGGCGATGGTCTCCCTGCTCAGTCGTTGGTGGGCCGCGTATCGGTGGCACCCCCCAAAGGCATAGAAATAATCCCCCCCGTTCTGCCCCTTGATCCACAGAACGTCAATCGGGGGCACAAGGTCTTCTTCTTTCTGTAAGAAACAACTCTCAGTCACTATCTACCCCTCTGGGGCAACAACTCTCAGCCGCAATCTCCCCCTCTGGGGCAACAACTCTCAGCCGCAATCTACCCCTCTGGGGCAACAACTCTCAGTCACTATCTCCCCCTCTGGGGCAATAACTCTCTGTCACTATCTCCCCCTCTGGGGCAACAACTCTCAGTCACTATCTACCCCTCTGGGGCAACAACTCTCAGTCACTATCTCCCCCTCTGGGGCAACAACTCTCAGTCACTATCTCCCCCTCTGGGGCAACAACTCTCAGTCACTATCTCCCCCTCTGGGGCAACAACTCTCAGCCGCAATCTCCCCCTCTGGGGCAACAACTCTCAGTCACTATCTACCCCTCTGGGGCAACAACTCTCAGTCACTATCTACCCCTCTGGGGCAACAACTCTCAGTCACTATCTACCCCTCTGGGGCAACAACTCTCAGTCACTATCTCCCCCTCTGGGGCAACAACTCTCAGTCACTATCTACCCCTCTGGGGCAACAACTCTCAGTCACTATCTACCCCTCTGGGGCAACAACTCTCAGCCGCAATCTCCCCCTCTGGGGCAACAACTCTCAGTCACTATCTACCCCTCTGGGGCAACAACTCTCAGTCACTATCTCCCCCTCTGGGGCAACAACTCTCAGCCGCAATCTCCCCCTCTGGGGCAACAACTCTCAGCCGCAATCTACCCCTCTGGGGCAACAACTCTCAGCCGCAATCTCCCCCTCTGGGGCAACAACTCTCAGTCACTATCTACCCCTCTGGGGCAACAACTCTCAGTCACTATCTCCCCCTCTGGGGCAACAACTCTCAGCCGCAATCTACCCCTCTGGGGCAACAACTCTCAGTCACTATCTACCCCTCTGGGGCAACAACTCTCAGCCGCAATCTCCCCCTCTGGGGCAACAACTCTCAGCCGCAATCTACCCCTCTGGGGCAACAACTCTCAGTCACTATCTACCCCTCTGGGGCAACAACTCTCAGCCGCAATCTCCCCCTCTGGGGCAACAACTCTCAGCCGCAATCTACCCCTCTGGGGCAACAACTCTCAGTCACTATCTCCCCCTCTGGGGCAATAACTCTCTGTCACTATCTACCCCTCTGGGGCAACAACTCTCAGTCACTATCTACCCCTCTGGGGCAACAACTCTCAGCCGCAATCTCCCCCTCTGGGGCAACAACTCTCAGTCACTATCTCCCCCTCTGGGGCAACAACTCTCAGTCACTATCTCCCCCTCTGGGGCAACAACTCTCAGCCGCAATCTCCCCCTCTGGGGCAACAACTCTCAGTCACTATCTCCCCCTCTGGGGCAACAACTCTCAGTCACTATCTCCCCCTCTGGGGCAACAACTCTCAGCCGCAATCTCCCCCTCTGGGGCAACAACTCTCAGTCACTATCTCCCCCTCTGGGGCAACAACTCTCAGCCGCAATCTCCCCCTCTGGGGCAACAACTCTCAGTCACTATCTACCCCTCTGGGGCAACAACTCTCAGCCGCAATCTCCCCCTCTGGGGCAACAACTCTCAGTCGCAATCTACCCCTCTGGGGCAACAACTCTCAGCCGCAATCTACCCCTCTGGGGCAACAACTCTCAGCCGCAATCTACCCCTCTGGGGCAGCAACTCTCAGTCACTATCTACCCCTCTGGGGCAACAACTCTCAGTCACTATCTACCCCTCTGGGGCAACAACTCTCACTCACTATCTCCCCCTCTGGGGCAACAACTCTCAGTCACTATCTACCCCTCTGGGGCAACAACTCTCAGTCACTATCTACCCCTCTGGGGCAACAACTCTCAGTCACTATCTACCCCTCTGGGGCAACAACTCTCAGCCGCAATCTCCCCCTCTGGGGCAACAACTCTCAGCCGCAATCTCCCCCTCTGGGGCAACAACTCTCAGCCGCAATTTACCCCTCTGGGGCAACAACTCTCAGTCACTATCTCCCCCTCTGGGGCAACAACTCTCAGCCGCAATCTCCCCCTCTGGGGCAACAACTCTCAGTCACTATCTACCCCTCTGGGGCAACAACTCTCAGCCGCAATCTCCCCCTCTGGGGCAACAACTCTCAGCCGCAATCTCCCCCTCTGGGGCAACAACTCTCAGCCGCAATTTACCCCTCTGGGGCAACAACTCTCAGTCACTATCTACCCCAATGGGGCAACAACTCTCAGCCGCAATCTCCCCCTCTGGGGCAACAACTCTCAGTCACTATCTACCCCTCTGGGGCAACAACTCTCAGCCGCAATCTCCCCCTCTGGGGCAACAACTCTCAGTCACTATCTACCCCTCTGGGGCAACAACTCTCAGTCACTATCTACCCCTCTGGGGCAACAACTCTCAGTCACTATCTCCCCCTCTGGGGCAACAACTCTCAGCCGCAATCTCCCCCTCTGGGGCAACAACTCTCAGCCGCAATCTACCCCTCTGGGGCAACAACTCTCAGTCACTATCTACCCCTGTGGGGCAACAACTCTCAGTCACTATCTACCCCTGTGGGGCAACAACTCTCAGTCACTATCTCCCCCTCTGGGGCAACAACTCTCAGTCACTATCTCCCCCTCTGGGGCAATAACTCTCAGTCACTATCTCCCCCTCTGGGGCAATAACTCTCAGTTACTATCTCCCCCTCTGGGGCAACAACTCTCAGTCACTATCTCCCCCTCTGGGGCAATAACTCTCTGTCACTATCTCCCCCTCTGGGGCAACAACTCTCAGTCACTATCTCCCCCTCTGGGGCAATAACTCTCTGTCACTATCTACCCCTCTGGGGCAACAACTCTCAGTCACTATCTACCCCTCTGGGGCAACAACTCTCAGTCACTATCTCCCCCTCTGGGGCAACAACTCTCAGTCACTATCTCCCCCTCTGGGGCAACAACTCTCAGTCACTATCTACCCCTCTGGGGCAATAACTCTCTGTCACTATCTCCCCCTCTGGGGCAACAACTCTCAGTCACTATCTCCCCCTCTGGGGCAATAACTCTCTGTCACTATCTCCCCCTCTGGGGCAACAACTCTCAGTCACTATCTCCCCCTCTGGGGCAATAACTCTCTGTCACTATCTACCCCTCTGGGGCAACAACTCTCAGTCACTATCTACCCCTCTGGGGCAACAACTCTCAGTCACTATCTCCCCCTCTGGGGCAACAACTCTCAGTCACTATCTCCCCCTCTGGGGCAACAACTCTCAGTCACTATCTCCCCCTCTGGGGCAATAACTCTCTGTCACTATCTCCCCCTCTGGGGCAACAACTCTCAGTCACTATCTCCCCCTCTGGGGCAATAACTCTCTGTCACTATCTCCCCCTCTGGGGCAACAACTCTCAGTCACTATCTCCCCCTCTGGGGCAATAACTCTCTGTCACTATCTCCCCCTCTGGGGCAACAACTCTCAGTCACTATCTCCCCCTCTGGGGCAATAACTCTCTGTCACTATCTACCCCTCTGGGGCAACAACTCTCAGTCACTATCTACCCCTCTGGGGCAACAACTCTCAGTCACTATCTCCCCCTCTGGGGCAACAACTCTCAGTCACTATCTCCCCCTCTGGGGCAACAACTCTCAGTCACTATCTCCCCCTCTGGGGCAACAACTCTCAGTCACTATCTCCCCCTCTGGGGCAATAACTCTCTGTCACTATCTACCCCTCTGGGGCAACAACTCTCAGTCACTATCTACCCCTCTGGGGCAACAACTCTCAGTCACTATCTCCCCCTCTGGGGCAATAACTCTCTGTCACTATCTACCCCTCTGGGGCAACAACTCTCAGTCACTATCTACCCCTCTGGGGCAATAACTCTCATCCCTCAGATTGATAGGAACCCTGATACTGTGTGTGTGTGAGATATTAAAGGGGAAATATCCCTCCCCTGTGGGACATGGGCTCAGTCAGTTGGGGGGGGGGGGTAAGTAGATATAAATATACAGGTATTATTGTTACACACACAGAGCTGATTCCTCAGATTGATAGGAACCCTGATACTGTGTGTGTGAGATATTAAAGGGGAAATATCCCTCCCCATGTTACTGTCACACACAGAGGTGGATGCTGGGAGAGGGGGCGGTACTTACCTGTAAGGTGTCCATGAGGCTTTGCACTTTGCTCTCATCCAGGACAGAGGGGAGGGGTCGGATCAGGACCCTCATTGGGACGTTATGGACGGTGGAGATGCTGCTGGAATGGACACTGCGACTTCCCTGCCCCTCACTCATTGGTGGAGATTAGACTGGGCTCCTCCCACTCAGGAATCTGTCTGTCCTGCTCCCCTGTCTGTCTGTCTGTCCTGCTCCCCTGTCTGTCTGTCCTGCTCCCCTGTCTGTCTGTCCTGCTCCCCTGTCTGTCTGTCCTGCTCCCCTGTCTGTCTGTCTGTCCTGCTCCCCTGTCTGTCTGTCCTGCTCCCCTGTCTGTCTGTCTGTCTGTCCTGCTCCCCTGTCTGTCTGTCCTGCTCCCCTGTCTGTCTGTCCTGCTCCCCTGTCTGTCTGTCCTGCTCCCCTGTCTGTCTGTCTGTCCTGCTCCCCTGTCTGTCTGTCTGTCTGTCCTGCTCCCCTGTCTGTCTGTCTGTCCTGCTCCCCTGTCTGTCTGTCCTGCTCCCCTGTCTGTCTGCCTGTCCTGCTCCCCCTGTCTGTCTGTCCTGCTCCCCTGTCTGTCTGTCCTGCTCCCTGTCTGTCTGTCTGTCCTGCTCCCTGTCTGTCTGTCTGTCCTGCTCCCCTGTCTGTCTGTCCTGCTCCCCTGTCTGTCTGTCTGTCCTGCTCCCCTGTCTGTCTGTCCTGCTCCCCCTGTCTGTCTGCCTGTCCTGCTCCCCTGTCTGTCTGTCTGTCCTGCTCCCTGTCTGTCTGTCTGTCCTGCTCCCCTGTCTGTCTGTCTGTCCTGCTCCCCTGTCTGTCTGTCCTGCTCCCCTGTCTGTCTGTCTGTCCTGCTCCCCTGTCTGTCTGTCCTGCTCCCCTGTCTGTCTGCCTGTCCTGCTCCCCTGTCTGTCTGTCCTGCTCCCCTGTCTGTCTGTCCTGCTCCCCTGTCTGTCTGTCTGTCCTGCTCCCCTGTCTGTCTGTCTGTCCTGCTCCCCTGTCTGTCTGTCCTGCTCCCCTGTCTGTCCTGTCTGTCCTGCTCCCCTGTCTGTCTGTCCCTGCTCCCCTGTCTGTCTGTCTGTCCTGCTCCCCTGTCTGTCTGTCTGTCCCTGCTCCCCTGTCTGTCTGTCCTGCTCCCTGTCTGTCTGCCTGTCCTGCTCCCCTGTCTGTCTGTCCTGCTCCCCTGTCTGTCTGTCCTGCTCCCCCTGTCTGTCCTGTCCTGCTCCCCTGTCTGTCTTCCTGCTCCCTGTCTGTCTGTCCCTGCTCCCCTGTCTGTCTGTCTGTCCTGCTCCCCTGTCTGTCTGTCCTGCTCCCCTGTCTGTCTGTCCTGCTCCCCTGTCTGTCTGTCCCTGCTCCCCTGTCTGTCTGTTCTGCTCCCTGTCCTGTCTGTCTGCCCCCTGTCTGTCTGTCTGTCCTGCTCCCCTGTCTGTCTGTCGCTCCCTGCTGTCTGTCTGTCCTGCTCCCCTGTCTGTCTGTCCCTGCTCCCCTGTCTGTCTGTCCTGCTCCCCTGTCTGTCTGTCCTGCTCCCCTGTCTGTCTGTCCTGCTCCCCTGTCTGTCTGTCTGTCCTGCTCCCCTGTCTGCCTGTCCTGCTCCCCTGTCTGTCTGTCTGTCCTGCTCCCCTGTCTGTCTGTCCTGCTCCCCTGTCTGTCTGTCCTGCTCCCCTGTCTGTCTGTCCTATGCAGGCAGCGTGTGAGTCTCAGAAGCCCTTCCGGATGTCTCACAGTATCTGAGCCTCCCCCACCCCGGCCCAGAGTGGTGCAGCCCAGTCACAGTGAGTCAGCAGAACAGGAACGTTCCATGTTGGTCGGGGCAGAAGGAAATCCGGGGGGGGGGGGGGCCCTGGCACATAAGGGGTTTTGCCCTGTGCCCCAGAGACCAGCGATGGAGCAGACTGTGCCCTTATAACTTGCAATATTATTATTATTAACATTTATTTATAAAGCGCCAACATATTCCGTAGCACTGATATAGCGCAACAGCCAGGCATTGGGCACCATGTGGGCACTGATTGGCAAAGGCAGAACCCGTCAGTGATCACAAGACTGGGGGCAGAGGGAAAACCACATATCTGCCCCCTGCTTCTCAGTAACTGGGGACCGTTGGCCTGGGGGGCACTTTGTCTGCCCCTGCTTTGTCCCTCTGTGTCAGATACTTTAGGTGCCCAAACACGGGCAGATTTATGTTGCCAATTCAGCAGTTTATCTGCACATGTATGGGGCCTCCCTGATCTGGACGGAAATTGGCCCCGTGTGAATCAGGCAGGTTTGATTGTCCTGTCAGATTGGGGACCAGATGGGCGAATTAATGTGACTTAGGTGGGCAAATCCATCTTGCCCTACTGTCTCCATCTTGCCCTACTGTCTCCATCTTGCCCTACTGTCTCCATCTTGCCCTACTGTCTCCATCTTGCCCTACTGTCTCCATCTTGCCCTACTGTCTCCATATTGCCCTACTGTCTCCATCTTGCCCTACTGTCCCCATCTTGTCCTACTGTCCCCATCTTGCCCTACTGTCTCCATCTTGCCCTACTATCTCCATCTTGCCCTACTGTCTCCATCTTGTCCTACTGTCTCCATCTTGCCCTACTGTCTCCATCTTGCCCTACTGTCTCCATCTTGTCCTACTGTCTCCATCTTGTCCTACTGTCCCCATCTTGCCCTACTGTCCCCATCTTGTCCTACTGTCCCCATCTTGCCCTACTGTCTCCATCTTGCCCTACTGTCCCCATCTTGTCCTACTGTCTCCATCTTGCCCTACTGTCTCCATCTTGCCCTACTGTCTCCATCTTGCCCTACTGTCTCCATCTTGCCCTACTGTCTCCATCTTGCCCTACTGTCTCCATCTTGTCCTACTGTCTCCATCTTGCCCTACTGTCTCCATCTTGCCCTACTGTCTCCATCTTGCCCTACTGTCCCCATCTTGTCCTACTGTCCCCATCTTGCCCTACTGTCCCCATCTTGCCCTACTGTCCCCATCTTGTCCTACTGTCCCCATCTTGCCCTACTGTCCCCATCTTGCCGTACTGTCTCCATCTTGCCCTACTGTCCCCATCTTGCCCTACTGTCTCCATCTTGCCCTACTGTCTCCATCTTGCCCTACTGTCTCCATCTTGCCCTACTGTACCCATCTTGCCCTACTGTCTCCATCTTGCCCTACTGTCTCCATCTTGCCCTACTGTCTCCATCTTGCCCTACTGTACCCATCTTGCCCTACTGTCTACATCTTGCCCTACTGTACCCATCTTGCCCTACTGTCTCCATCTTGCCCTACTGTCTCCATCTTGCCCTACTGTCTCCATCTTGCCCTACTGTCTCCATCTTGCCCTACTGTACCCATCTTGCCCTACTGTCTACATCTTGCCCTACTGTACCCATCTTGCCCTACTGTCTACATCTTGCCCTACTGTACCCATCTTGCCCTACTGTCTCAATCTTGGCCTACTGACTCCATCTTGCCCTACTGTACCCATCTTGCCCTACTGTCTACATCTTGCCCTAGTGTCTCCATCTTGCCCTACTATCCCCATCTTGCCCTACCGTCTCCATCTTGCCCTAGTGTCTCCATCTTGCCCTACTGTCCCCATCTTGCCCTACCGTCTCCATCTTGCCCTACTGTCTCCATCTTGCCCTACTGTCTCAATCTTGCCCTACTGTACCCATCTTGCCCTACTGTCTACATCTTGCCCTAGTGTCTACATCTTGCCCTACTGTACCCATCTTGCCCTACTGTCCCCATCTTGTCCTACTGTCTCCATCTTGTCCTACTGTCTCTTTCTTGCCCTACTGTCTCCATCTTGCCCTACTGTCTCCATCTTGCCCTACTGTCTCCATCTTGCCCTACTGTCTACATCTTGTCCTACTGTCTCCATCTTGTCCTACTGTCTCTTTCTTGCCCTACTGTCTCCATCTTGCCCTACTGTCTCCATCTTGCCCTACTGTCTCCATCTTGCCCTACTGTCTCCATCTTGCCTACTGTCTTCATCTTGCCCTACTGTCCTCCATCTTGCCCTACTGTCTCCATCTTGCCCTACTGTCTCCATCTTGCCCTACTGTCTCCATATTGCCCTACTGTCTCCATCTTGCCCTACTGTCCCCATCTTGTCCTACTGTCCCCATCTTGCCCTACTGTCTCCATCTTGCCCTACGATCTCCATCTTGCCCTACTGTCTCCATCTTGTCCTACTGTCTCCATCTTGCCCTACTATCTCCATCTTGCCCTACTGTCTCCATCTTGTCCTACTGTCTCCATCTTGCCCTACTGTCTCCATCTTGTCCTACTGTCTCCATCTTGTCCTACTGTCTCCATCTTGTCCTACTGTCCCCATCTTGCCCTACTGTCCGCCATCTTGTCCTACTGTCCCCATCTTGCCCTACTGTCTCCATCTTGCCCTACTGTCCCCATCTTGTCCTACTGTCTCCATCTTGCCCCTACTGTCTCCATCTTGCCCTACTGTCTCCATCTTGCCCTACTGTCTCCATCTTGCCCTACTGTCTCCATCTTGCCCTACTGTCTCCATCTTGTCCTACTGTCTCCATCTTGCCCTACTGTCTCCATCTTGTCCTACTGTCTCCATCTTGCCCTACTGTCCCCATCTTGTCCTACTGTCCCCATCTTGCCCTACTGTCCCCATCTTGCCCTACTGTCCCCATCTTGTCCTACTGTCCCCATCTTGCCTACTGTCTCCATCTTGCCCTACTGTCTCCATCTTGCCCTACTGTCCCCATCTTGTCCTACTGTCTCCATCTTGCCCTACTGTCTCCATCTTGCCCTACTGTCTCCATCTTGCCCTACTGTACCCATCTTGCCCTACTGTCTCCATCTTGCCCTACTGTCTCCATCTTGCCCTACTGTCTCCATCTTGCCCTACTGTACCCATCTTGCCCTACTGTCTACATCTTGCCCTACTGTACCCATCTTGCCCTACAGTCTCCATCTTGCCCTACTGTCTCCATCTTGCCCTACTGTCTCCATATTGCCCTACAGTCTCCATCTTGCCCTACTGTACCCATCTTGCCCTACTGTCTACATCTTGCCCTACTGTACCCATCTTGCCCTACTGTCTACATCTTGCCCTACTGTACCCATCTTGCCCTACTGTCTCAATCTTGGCCTACTGACTCCATCTTGCCCTACTGTACCCATCTTGCCCTACTGTCTACATCTTGCCCTAGTGTCGCCATCTTGCCCTACTATCCCCATCTTGCCCTACCGTCTCCATCTTGCCCTAGTGTCTCCATCTTGCCCTACTGTCCCCATCTTGCCCTACCGTCTCCATCTTGCCCTACTGTCTCCATCTTGCCCTACTGTCTCAATCTTGCCCTACTGTACCCATCTTGCCCTACTGTCTACATCTTGCCCTAGTGTCTACATCTTGCCCTACTGTACCCATCTTGCCCTACTGTCCCCATCTTGTCCTACTGTCTCCCATCTTGTCCTACTGTCTCTTTCTTGCCCTACTGTCTCCATCTTGCCCTACTGTCTCCATCTTGCCCTACTGTCTCCATCTTGCCCTACTGTCTCATCTTGTCTTACTGTCTCCATGTTGCTCTACTGTCTCCATCTTGCCCTACTGTCTCCATCTTGCCCTACTGTCTCCATCTTGCCCTACTGTCTACATCTTGTCTTACTGTCTCCATGTTGCTCTACTGTCTCCATCTTGCCTTACTGTCTCCATCTTGCCCTACTGTCTCCATCTTGTCTTACTGTCTCCATCTTGCCCTACTGTCTCCATCTTGTCTTACTGTCTCCATCTTGCCCTACTGTCTCCATCTTACCCTACTGTCTCCATCTTGCCCTACTGTCTCCATCTTGCCCTACTGTACCGATCTTTCCCTACTGTCTACATCTTGCCCTACTGTACCCATCTTGCCCTACTGTCTCCATCTTGCCCTACTGTACCCATCTTGCCCTACTGTACCCATCTTGCCCTACAGTCTCCATCTTGCCCTACTGTCTCCATCTTGCCCTACTGTCCTCCATCTTGCCCTACTGTTTCCATCTTGCCCTACTGTACCCATCTTGCCCTACTGTCTACATCTTGCCCTACTGTACCCATCTTGCCCTACTGTACCCATCTTGCCCTACTGTCTCCATCTTGCCCTACTGTCTCCATCTTGCCCTACTGTACCCATCTTGCCCTACTGTCTACATCTTGCCCTAGTGTCTCCATCTTTTCCTACTGTCCCCATCTTGTCCTACTGTCTCCATCTTGCCCTACTGTCTCTTTCTTGCCCTACTGTCTCCTTCTTGCCCTACTGTACCCATCTTGCCCTACTGTCTACATCTTGCCCTAGTGTCTCCATCTTTTCCTACTGTCCCCATCTTGTCCTACTGTCTCCATCTTGCCCTACTGTCTCTTTCTTGCCCTACTCTCTCCATCTTGCCCTACTGTCTCCATCTTGTCCTACTGTCTCAATCTTGTCTTACTGTCTCCAAGTTGCCCTACTGTCTCCATCTTGAATTACTGTCTCCATGTTGCCCTACTGTCTCAATCTTGCCCTACTGTCCCCATCTTGCCCTACTGTCTCCATCTTGCCCTACTGTACCCATCTTGCCCTACTGTCTACATCTTGCCCTACTGTCTACATCCTGCCCTACTGTACCCATCTTGCCCTAATGTCTCCATCTTGCCCTACTGTACCCATCTTGCCCTACTGTACCCATCTTGCCCTAGTGTCTACATGTTGCCCTACTGTACCCATCTTGCCCTACTGTCCCCATCTTGTCCTACTGTCTCTTTCTTGACCTACTGTCTCCATCTTGCCCTACTGTACCCATCTTGCCCTACTGTCTACATCTTGCCCTAGTGTCTCCATCATTTCCTACTGTCCCCATCTTGTCCTACTGTCTCCATCTTGCCTACTGTCTCTTTCTTGCCCTACTGTCTCCATCTTGCCCTACTGTCTCCATCTTGCCTACTGTCTCCATCTTGCCCTAGTGTCCTCCATCTTGTCCTACTGTCCCCATCTTGCCCTACAGTCTCCATCTTGCCCTACTGTCCCATCTTGCCCTACTGTCCCCATCTTGCCCTACTGTCTCCATCTTGCCCTACTGTCTCCATCTTGTCCTACTGTCTCCATCTTGCCCTACTGTCTCCATCTTGCCCTACTGTCTCAATCTTGTCCTACTGTCTCCATCTTGCCCTACAGTCTCCATCTTGCCCTACTGTCTCCATCTTGCCCTACTGTCCCCCATCTTGCCTACTGTCTCCATCTTGCCCTACTGTCTCCATCTTGTCTTACTGTCTCCATGTTGCCCTACTGTCCCCATCTTGCCCTACTCAGTCAAGAGGCAAGATAGGATGGACAGTAGGGCCAAGATTGGGGACAGTAGGGCCAACATGGAGGACAAGCTTAAGGACAAGATGGCAGACAGTAGGCAACGATGAGACACTAGGCAAGATCCGGGGACAGTAGGGCATTATGGAGACAGTGAAGATGGAGAGTTGGGAGATGCAGAACTGGACAAGATTGGAGACAGTTAGGGCAAGATGGGCAGACAGTAAGGGCAAGATGGAGCAGTAGAGAACAGAGAATAAACGTGTAGACAGTAGGGCAAGATGGAGACAGGTAGGGCAAGACTGGGAACAGATAGGGGCAAAGATGGGACAGTAGGGCAAGATGGGAGACTAGACTAGGGCAAGAGGTAGGGACAGTTGGACAGATTGGAGACACTAGGGCAAGATGGAGACAGTAGGGCAAGATGGAGACAGTAGGGCAAGATGGGACAGTAGGGCAGAAGAGACAGTAGCAAGATGGAGACAGTTAGGACAAGATGGGGACAGTAGAAATGATGGAGACACTAAGGGCAAGATGTAGACAGAACTAGGGCAAGATGGGCATACAGATAGGGCAAGATGGAGGACAGTCTAGGTCCAGAGAAAGAGACACGTAGGACAAGATGGGACAGGAGAGGGGTCAAGATGCTGTACAGTAGGGCAACAATGTAGACACTAGGGCAAGATGGGTACAGTAGGGCAAGATGGGTACAGTAGGGCAAGATGAGACATTAGGGCAAGAGGTACAGTAGAGGCAGATGTAGACAGAGGGCAAGATGTAGACAGTAGGGCTAAGATGGGGTACAGTAGGGCAAGATGGAGACAGTTAGGGCAAGATGGGGACAGTTAGGGCAAGAGTAGACAGTAGGGCAACATGGAGACAGTAATTCAAGATGGAGACAAGTAGGGCGCAACTTGGAGACAGTAAGGACAAGATTGAGACAGTAGGACAAGATGGAGACAGTGGAGCAAGATGGAGAGAGAAGAGGCAAGAAAGAGACAGTAGGGCAAGATGGAGACAGTAGGACAAGATGGCGGACAGTAGGAAAGATGGAGGACACTGAGGCAAGATGTAGACAGTAGGGCAAGATGGGTACAGTAGGGCAAGAAGGAGGACAGTAGGGACAGAAAGACGACAGTTAGCGGCAAGATGGAGACAGTAGGACAAGATGGGGACTAGGAAAAGATGGCAGACGACTAGGGCAAGATGTAGGGACAGAGGGCAAGATGGGAACAGTAGCAAATGAGACAGTAGGCAAGATGGAGACAGTTAGGGCAAGAGATGCGGACAGATAGGGCAAGCGATGGGTACAGTTAGGCAAGATGTAGACAGTAGGGCAAGATGGGTAACAGTAGGCAAGATGAAGAAACAGTAGGGCAAGGAATGGAGACAGTTAGGGCAATGACAGTGGCAGGACAGTAGGGCAAAAGATGCGAGCACTGTAGGCAACCAAC